>NC_091733.1:12313112-12616142 GCF_030179895.1 Drosophila kikkawai | reverse complement strand
CCGCCGCCGCCTTTATCCGCTATCCGCTATTCCGGTATCCTCTATTCCCTGGTAAAAAGAAGGAAAGCTTTGAAAAGGAAACGGAGGCAACAGCAGCAGGTAACGGAGCCTTAATGCTGCTAGATGAGGTTCCTGGGGGGAGGTCAGGACCAGAGATAATTCCCGGGAATGGCCAAGAGAAACGAGAGAAAAAGAGAGAGACGAAACACAACTTTTAGAAAATGTTAGTTTTTGCGTGAGCGGAAAGTTGGCAGCTTTTCGCTGAATAAGTATGGGATCAAGTGGAGCCCAGTAGCCCCCAGTGGGAGCTACTTACAGCGGCAAGTCGATTCATCTCGGATCAGACCAAGTTCAGGTGGGTTGTAGTAGGTGTAGTGTAGGTAGGTGCCTCCCTGCGATTGATAGTTAGCTTTCCTGAGCTACTACACTCTCTTGGCATTTCTTCTTGTTTTTCGCTCTGTTCTCGCGAAAGGTTTTCCGAGTCCAGAGGCAGCATAAAAAATCTAATCTAATCTATCTAATGTGCCTCCTTCCATGCACTCCCGTTGTTTCCGCTCTGTTTTTTTTTTTTTTTTTTTTTTTGTGTGTGTTTTCTAAGCACAATACTATTTTCTTATTTTTTTCTCTTTCGCTTCGTTGTTGTTGCTACATTTAAAATGTTTTATTTGGCCATTTGTATGTTTTATGGCATTCCTTGTTACCAACGAGCGAGCTCCCCCAGTTTGATGCCCTTAGCACAGGCTACATTAGCTGCGACAGGTAATAACACCTGTAATCTAAAGTCAAGGTACATTTTCCTTTTAAGATATTAACGATTTGAAGATATTTTAATTGAACCAAAGACTTCTCCCTGCCACAGGTATAGTGTCTCTTCATTTTATAAGTTTTTAAAAATAATCTATAGGGTATTTAGAGTTCGTTGACTTTCAGACTGATTTCCCGGAGCGCCTTCTTTTGTTGCGTTTTACTTTATTTAATTTATGGCCCGCACACGGAGCAGGCAGTGACATAAATAAATAATTGAAGCTTTATAAATCTAAAACAGTCGCCAGTAGTTGATAATTCCCCTTACCAATTTTTCCTTCTATTTTTCCTATGCTGTTATATATATGTACACATATATACATACTTATACATATATATACATTCATGCTCTGCTTATCAGCAAAAACTAAACAAAGTGCAAGGGACGGTAGGTAGCAAGGACTTCAAATCAGGGGGTTCCCCGACCACCACACCAACCATCGTTGTCGTCTGAGCCCGCAGATTTTTTTCAACTTTTTCTACCCAGCTTCCAGCTACAGCCTCCTCCCTCCCCTTGTCCGCCAGGTCTTCGCTTTCCGCTTTGCCTCTGCTCACTGTCAAGTTTACTTTCGTTTTTAGTCTGCGTATGCTTATTCATTCCACCAAAATACAGAACGGGAAAGGAAAAGAACTTTGGGTAGACGAAGTCTGTATACCCTAGAGATAGCAAAATGCATTGATATATCGATAATGCAACGGTATTTTATGTTAAACTTGATATAGAAATCGATTTTTGCAAGATATATGCAAAAAAATAATATTATCTTTAATTAATCGAAACCATATTTTTGATTTATCGATAATATCGGTGTTTTTGTCGATATTTATTATAAAGCAAACTATTGGTATTTAATATTAATTATATTTTAATTTATATTAGATTTAAAATTAAGGGACTAATACATGTCTAAATCTACTCGTCTGTTGATTAAAAAAATCTTTTCTACCTTAAAAAATTTTTAACTCAAATAATTATACCCTCTCTTTGCCTGGGCGGGGGTGGTAGGAGGATGCTTAGGCGTGTGGGCGTATAGGGTACAGGGTATTCGGGTTTTAGGGTATGGGGATGCTCTTCCCACACAAAACTCAACTTAAATGCGACCACTAAAAAGGAGCAGACGGCAAAAGCATGAAAAAAGCACGCACACACGCACTCGCCATATACCCACACACACACACACACACACATAAAAGAGCTGCAAAAAATACGATATTAAAAGTAATAATAAGTGCCTTATGCGGGAAAGGGCGGGGACGACCACCCGCACTTAGATATTGAAATGAGTATGTTTTTAAATATAAAAGGATGCCTGCCTTACACTCGCACTCTCCCCCCACACACACACACACACAGCAGCAGCAGCATATCCCCCTAATATCCACTTACAACAACAGCAACTAATACCAGCGAAAAGAAATATATCAAGCAACCCTCGTGTGCTTTTTATTTTCAAAGTTACTGGAAATTCTCCCTCGCCCCGCGTCGCAACGTCTCTCCGTCCCTGTAGCCGCGCTCCTTTCGTTTTCATTTCACCGCGTGTGCTTTTTTTTTAGGCTGCTCCGGTACTTAGTTGTTGGTCTGCAGACTCCATAGATGCCAGGAGATGCGGCGAAGAGTGTCTCATCTATTCAGCTCTCGGGCGAAAAAACTCTCTAAACACCGCAGCAGCAGCAACAGCAGGAGCACCGGCAGCAGCAGCAGCACCGGCAGCACATGACAAAAGGGGGCAGCACATAGGATGCGGGGGAGGCATATATGCGACCCCGCCACTTATCATATGGCAAATGCACTAAAAGAAATTTTTTAGAGAATAGAGGAGTAGTAAATAGCATTATCCTATTTAGTGGAATATGTATATAGATATATAGATTCTAAATATCTAAAGTTTGCTGTGTGTCAAGACCATTAATTAATTTTTATATAAATAATGCTATATAATTAGGGAATTTTTATTAGTTTAATAATAAAAAACAAATTGAAGAACATATAGTATTGATTATAAAGAACATATTTATAAATATATTAATTTGTTGAGGCTCCGTTTTTTATTATGTTAATTAAAGAATTTTTTTCATACTTTTCAAAATTTGTTAAAAATGTTACTAAAATTTTGTATTAAACAAAAAAATTTTAGCTGAGATTTTTTGATTATTTGTTTTTTTTTTAAGTAAAACCCCAAACCAGTTAGGAATTCTAAAGGCATCAATTGGGTTTTTCCCTTGTTGCTACACAAAAATTTTCCAAAATACATAATTTAATCTAACTCTAAGTAAATGAATATATAACTAAATATTTTACATTATTTGAAATATGGTAAAGTTATTTTAAAAAAAAAGCCTCTAAAAAAACGTTTAAAATATTCGTTCAGTGCATGGGAACGCGTCTAAAAAATCACCTTTTCTCCACTACTAATTCCGCTTATCCCGCCGTGCACTTGTAAACTCCAGACCCAGACTCAGACCCTGTCCCCCTCCCCCTTGTAACTCTGCCAGCGTCTCTGCCCGCACTCACACACACACACACACACTCAGGGAGAACACAAGACGAGATTGTTTAACTACGAACACGTAGTTAAAAAACGAAAAATTGAGACCAGCGTGTGGAGAAATGAGAGCGCGCTGCTAACTAGCGACTGCAACGGCAGCGTCGACGTCAAAAATTGAAAAAATATATACAACTACAGCGACAGGAGACTCCATTCTCCATCTCAGAGTCCTTAAGCACACACCAACACACACGCACACATGCAGTGGGGGTGGTTTTGCCTTGAAAAATAAAAAATAAAGAATTTCGCGCAGTAAAATCTAAAGCGAAATTGCCGCGACAAGGAAAGGGGGCAAAAAAAAAAAACGAAGTGAAAAGTAAAGAAAGAAATGGTGAAATAAAAACCTTGTTTCCGCGCAAGTTACAAGAGTACTCCCCCCCACTCTCTTCCCCCCCTTGGATTTCCCCCTTTATGTTCGCCTAAAAAGCTAAGCTCAGCGAGAGAGACACACACACATACACACCGACTCACCTTCGCCTTGGAGCTGTACGAAGAAGTTCAGATATTTGCTAGCAATAAAAGTAGTAATCAGCTGGCAGAGGAGCAGGCAGGAGCATGCAAGAGCAGGTAGGGGTGCCCCCGAAGAGCACCGAGGCGGCGACGTCGGACGCGGCTCTGCCGAGTTAGAAAGAGATGAGATGATTAGAAGCAGGAGCAGCAGCTGCCGCGAAGAGCAGCCAGGAACGGTGGAATCAAAAAAGGAAAGGAAAGCGAGGGGGGTTCACAATAAATGCGCCGCGTAACGAGAACTTTTCATTTTATGTAATTTGAGTTCGTTTTTTTCCGGCTCTGCTTTGTGTGTGCCTCGCCCCCTTCTGCTCCCCCCACATCGTTTTCTTTTTCGCCATCGTCTCGTGCCTTTGCTCACTTTTCTATAACATTCGAATTTTTAAGTGAGTCTGCTGCTGCCCCCTGCCCTACTGGTACTGTTACAGTTACTGTTCTTCGGGGATATGTACATATATCGAGAGGAAGAGTTCGTTTATCGACAAATATCGAGATTAATATTAAAAATATTGTAAACTTTGATACAAACTATTTTTAATTATTCAAAAATAGCAAAATATATAAAGTAAAAATATCATATTTATCGAAAAGTATAATGGAAACTTTGATATATCCAAATTATAAATACAGATAAAACGATAACGATAAAAATCGATTTCGATTTTATCGAAAAATTGCTCAAACTTTCAGATATATAATTTTTTAAATTAAGAATTATCTTATCTTTGTTAAATATTTTTTAAATATATATTCATCATTCTAAATATCGTTTAACCGTTAATATATCAGCTTGTTCAGTTTCTATGATTATTATACATAGTTATATTATCGGAAATATAATTCCAAAAAATTCTAAACTCTCTAAAACTCTCTAATCCCGATATAAAGCCTTAAAAAGATTTCAAATAAGCTAAGCTGAGAGTCCAAGTCAATTAATTTGGTTTGCAAGTAAACAAATAATAATTATAATGCAAAGAATTCAAAAGCAAACAGTTTCTTATCAGCATTATTAGCTTATAGCAATAATAATCTTGCTTTTTAATGGACTGAATTGGGGAGTACTAAAGGCAGTACAAGTATACATAGGTAAATTTTTATAGTGAGAAGCAATTCCTAGAATTCACTTTTAAACCTAATAAATAGTATTTAAAATATAGGTTCTTGAAAATAAAAGCATAATAATGTTATCACTGAGAGACGACTAGGTTCAAATTAGTTTATATTTCTTTTCAGGGAACTTAAAGTTCGTAGAAATCTTGTTTTATTTTTATATTATTTGGTAATAAAATCTCACGATAATTGATACGACCTCTTGCATTCTCTATTTTTTAATTTTTAAAATTCCAGGGTATTCAAGGCGTTGCAACCCTTTGTTTCCGCTTGAAACTGTCGCGATTCGTGGCGACACTTCTGACTCTTCTCTCAGTCGCGCTGCCTCTGCTGCTGTTCAAATTACTGAAAGCGACATTAATTTTTTAGAATCGCGCGTATATGTGTTCAAGGATTCACAAACACACACACATTCAGCTTCCCTGGCAAAGTTCTCTCCAGTTTAGAGGGGGGATGTGGATGTGGAACTGGGCTCGGGTAATGGGTAGTAAACGCGCGTGTCTGCGTGAATGTAGTTGTATTATTTTTTACGAGCGCGATATGTTGTGCAAAATAGCGAGCAAGCAAGGGACTCCCCCGCCGCATCACCTTGAATTTCCGTGTGTTTGCTTTTTATACACTTTTTTTTATTCTCTCTACTCTCCATCTCCATCTCCTGCTACTCTTTACTGCATACAACAGTTAAAATATATTATAATGCCTTTCTCCACATAAAAAAAAAAGAAAGAAGAGGGGCAGGGACAGGGACCTGGGCCTCCACCCTCCTCCCAAAAAGTGTTTCTGTTGTGGCACTAAATAAAATGAATTTACAAAACTCTTTTGTCTACACATGTGTATTTGTATAAAGTTTATTATTATTTATTTATTTTATTTATATAAAAAATATATATTAAAAAACTAGATTTAAAAGAAGTTGTATACAAAAAAAATATATATATAAGGAAAATTTTAATAAACAAATTGCAATAAACAAAATTGTACTAAAAAGAAAATTATAATAATAAACATTTTGGCAAAAGAAAAAGATAATAGCAATAACAATATTTTTAAAAATTTTGCCTATTTTCTTTGTTTTTTTTTCAATTTGATTATCAGAGGCAGAAGCAAAGTTCATTAATGTTAGTTTAAAAGGGGGGTTAAAAGTTAACCCTAAATCAGATTAAAGAGATAACTAATATGAAAGCTATGAAATCAGTATGGATATATATAATATACATATATATATATGGTTAAATCGCCTGTTTTCCATAGCTACTCCTTATACCCCCCCCCTCCCTCCTTTTTTTTTTAACCCCCCTTTTGAGCCCACACCACCTGAAAATGATTTTATGTGACAATTAAAATGCATTTTTGTGCAAAAATGAAAGCCCCATGAATAATGGCAGAAAATATTTGGCGTCACTGGCTTTTTCTACATAATGCCCGACTTTTTTTACCGCAACATTTTTGCACACTAACACACACACACGCGTACACACACGTGCAATAAGGGGGGGTGTGGTCCAGTCCAGCCATATTTATATTTGCCTATGTAATGATTTTTTATTAAAAATAGAAGAGAGTCGTCGAGTCGCAAATAAAAATGAATGGCGAAAATCGCATCAGAGACCCCATGGAGCCCCCTCTCTTAGGCCGGCTGCGAAATTTATCGATGAAGCGTTCTCATTGGCACAAAAAAAGAAAAAAAAAATATATATATAAAAAAAGGATGCCACCAAATGAAATGTTAATTTTATTTTGATGTAATATTTAACAGCGACGCGTCGTCCACATACGGACACAGGCACATACATATGGCCACGGCCTGTATGGTCTATCTGCTGGCAGCTGACATTGCTAACAAACAATGCAAATCACTGCCAGGAGGAAGGCTCCCCAACTACTACAGCTACCCAGTACCCCTGTTTCCAATTCCCAGCTGCCAGGACCTTTTCCCTTTTCGCTTTTGCCATCCTGTCAAATCATCATAACAACGGCAGGAGCACAAGCAGGACCATCACTGGTAGCCCGAAAAAGAAATATAGCCCAGAATGGAGTGGAGTGACTTGCACTGGCCAAAAGTTGAATTCATATATTATATATATATAGATTTTATAGCTCATTTTGTGACCTCATCAGATCCCAAAAAGGTTTCACCAAACCTCAAGTGTTTAAATTGGGAATTGAATGACTATTGAACATGATTTTATAGTTCATTTCTAGCATTTTGTTAAAAACTATTATTTTTAGAGAGGGAAAATAGGTTAGGGTATATTGGTATAAACCTTGCAATTTTGGAATTTTAAATCGATTGTAACTATACCAAAAAAGGCATTAATTTTAAATAGATAAGCTCGTTGGTTTTAGTTTTTATTAGGTTGACTGATTTAGCTATTAATATATATTACATTTCATGTGAATCCTCTTATTTTCCCAGCTTGTATATTTTATATATAAAGGATTAATCTGATAAAGGAACAATCTGGATAAAATCAACCACAACATGTTCGGTTATACCTTTATGTTATGTCTGAACAATGAAAAGTATCCTTGATCGAGGCGATCTTGTGGCCTATCCTAGAGTATTCAATGTATTTACTGACATACTGATCCTGGCCCTTACAGGATTCCAGCAAATCAGGGATATGGCAGAGATCCGTAGAATACCCCCTTCTATGTAGTTCCAAAAAAAAAAAAAAAAAAAAAATCTTTCGAAGGACTTTGTAAATTTTATAAACTCGCTTCGTTCCGTTCCGTTCGCTGGCGGGGAATAGGCTCACACACACTGTGCCACAAATGAGCGAATGAGCAGGCGACACACACACACACCACTTTGAATACATATACATATTCATGTATGCCAAAAAAAAAAAAAAAAAAAGTAAAAAGTAAAAAAGTGTGTGTGCTCGCAAGCCCCGAACGACATGCTAAAAATTTGTATAGAAAATTAGTTAAAAAATTACTCCGCAGACACGCGCACGCATGCTGAGGGGGGGAGGAGGAGGGTTTTTTCGGGGGGGGGGGCCTTACTTTACATATGCGCACACACCCACGCACGCACACACACTCGTGAGACAGAGACAACAAGAGGCAGTCACTGCACGAGTTAGACACTGTTGGCATTAGTGGGCGGTGTTAGAAGTGCGCGCATCCCCCGCTTAGCCTACCTCCCCCCACACACTCGTACTTTCTACCTACACCTACAGATACACCCCCCCCGCAGCTACACACACACACACACTCGCATGGGCCATGTACAATTTTAATGTTTAGAGTCGCGCGCGCTTAAAGTTTGTCATAAAGCACCCCATTAAAAAAAGGGCGAACAGCGAACCTAATGGAGGGGGGAGTGGGGGTACAAGAAGCTAAAGAGGGGGTAGAAGAAGCTAAAGGGGGGTTACACTCAACAAGGGGGTACAAAGGGGGGGGTTCTTCACTGGGAAAGGACGAAAGCCAAGAGCCAGAAAGAGAGCTCCATCAAATTAAATACAAATGCGAATTAGAAAAACTTTTTCCCCGTTTTTCTTTTTTTTTTTTTTTTTGGTTTTGGTTTTTTGTGTGTGTGTGTTGTTTTTGTTTTTGGCCCCACACAGCTTTGTGTACATATGAAAAATTAAATTGGCTGCTGCCGGCGTCGCCGTCGTCTGTCACTAACAGACTAGCGCGAATGCTAAAGAGGCAAGCCCAGGGCAAAGACTAGGGGGGGGGGGGGGGGGGGGGTGAAGGTACCGCTGGGTTGTAGGGGGGCATACGCACATGCCAGCAGAAAAGCAAAAAACTTTTTCCGAAAAAGAAAGTGTGCTCGCGGAGCGGGAGGCCGCCGCCAGGATGTGGAGAAAAGTAAAAGGGATTGGAAAGCTGGTAGCAAAGGTAGGTAGGAGATAGGGGTAGCGAGGAACAGGGGGGGGGGGGGGGAGGAGAGGAGAAGGGGGGCACAAGTTAAAACAAACACAAGCCGAGTCAAAGGAAGCAAGAGAAGCCTTGGAACCAGCAACAGAAGGTCCTGTCGAAGTCGCAGTCGAAGAAATGATGACGATGATGATGTGGATGGGATGATGAATGCACTTTTTCCACAACCGAAGAAATATCTCCCCTTTATAGAGTGAATAAAAATGCTGAAAAATAATAGAAAAATACTAAGAATATTTCTCAACACCAAAATTATCTGTATTTAACGTAAACGAATGCTTAATCTTGGTAGCTGTACTTTTTATAATCTGTGAGATAGATTGGGATAATCTAATGGACAAAACAGACAGACGGACAAAACATTCAAGGCTAAACACACTCGAGATTCAACTAAAGCTAAGAATGTTTCATAAAATTTAACACAGTGAGTATGGGAACTTATTAAATACAAACTATACTAAAGGACAGGCGGACAGACGGACAAACGGACAAATATAAAAAGCCCTTCAAGCTGGCATTAAAATGTTATTTGAAAATACGGCAACTCTAGCTCTTAAAAATGTAGAGGTTTCTATAAATGAACGGACAGACGAACAAGACTAAATCGACTCGTCTGATAATGCTTATCATAAAAATATATTTATTTAGCGGGCTCCTTTTGCCTGTTTGGTCGTTATACCCTTGTACCCTTTGAGGTTTCTATGACTTTACCTGATATTAGATAATATTAATATGCAAATTAAGACATTAAGAAAATAAAGATCATCTTGAATTTTAAGTTAACCTGTTGAGTTTCTAATTCAAAGAATTTTTTCATGGGGTTTCCAAGGGGAACAGAAAGAATAAATGGGTGGAGCCGAAAGTTCGAGCTCTGGTTTTTAAGCAAATGGTTCAAGGAAAGTTTAGGAGATTCTACTGCTTCTACTATTACAACTACTAATACTAATATTAATACTATTAATACTACTACTCCTCCTCTTACTACTCCATCTACTCCACTCCTCCTCCTACTAATACTCCTCCTTCTACTACTTCTCCTAAAACCCCTCTTCCTGCTTCTGCTCACTAGAGAACACCCCAAATATTCGCTGCGTAGAACAGAGCGTTCAAAATGTTAAATTATTTGGCAAACCTTATAGGGGGGAGCATGAGGTGGAAGCACAAGAATGGGGGGGTGGAGTGGAGGGGGTTCAACGCACAAATTAAAAAATAAGCTTCCAAGCAGAGGTGGTAGTGTAGGGTAACAGAGAGGACTGGAGAAGTGAGGAGCGGGGAGTACGCACCACAACGCACTTTTCCCATACAAATACATTTGCAATTTATGTACCTTTGACTTTCTTTTTTTTCTGTTGTTGCTGGCGCGAAATAATAAAAAGGGAGCACCGCACACACACACACACATGATGATGGCGTAGGCAGTGTTCGACAGTGTTCTATATGCTTACATATTCATATGCGAACGAGGGAGACAGGAAGCGAGTTTACATAAGCTCACAGCAAAAGGATGGGGCGGCGGCGACGGTTTCGTTAGCTCAACTTTCTTTGCATACTCTTCCGAAATACGATATAATAAATACATATATTTATATATTAGTATGAATGTACATACATACATCCAAGCAGGACCCCTCCAAGCCCCCGATCCTACGTTCCGATCTGATCCCTTCGAGGGTATTTCCCAATTCGGCTTTCCACGCTCTACCCCAAACTTTTACCATACATTTCCCTCTTTCGTTTTGTAGTTGTTTTTGGCAATTAACCAAGGGTGGTGGTGGTGGCGATGGTGGCCCCTCCCCCTACCCACTCACCTCCCCCACGGCCTGTCACACGCATGCCCTCGTCGTCGTCGCCGTTTTTTTTTTTTTTTTTGCGCCCACTTGAAAATTTTTTAAATATTTTTAACTGCTGCGAGAGCTCCACACTCGTCGTGTTTGGTTAATATTTTCCCCCTCTATATGCGTGTGTGTGTGTGTTTGTGTCTAGTGTGTGCCACCAACCCCACCCCCCGCATATATGCGTAATATATTAACCAAAAAACAACAACAAGAGAGGAGAGAGAATAAGCGTAAAAAACAAAGGCGCACCGCACCAAAAAGTAGGTGGAGCAACAAATTTCGAGCTCGCCTCTGACACTTGAAGCTTACTCTTTGGCAATTATACATAACACACACACACACACACGCACACACACACACACACACACACTAACATGGCCAATATGCACCCAAAAACGGTTATATAAATGCAAACACACATACGCACACATTCCGGCCGGGATGTGGCATCCTTCTTCTCTTTTTTTTTGGGTTTTTTTTTTTTTGTGTGCGACGGTACATAATTAATAACGACGGGGACTTACCAATATTATATACACATGTGAATTGTTTTAGTTTCAGTCGGGAACATTCTGAAATAGAGCAAGGATATAGGGTTAGTTGGTTGGTTTAACGCTTATCTTAACCTTGTAAGAATAGCCTTTCGTTGGACATAAACAAAAACTTTTAATTTAAATTAATTGTCAATCTTGATCTCAAATTTGATCTCCATAATAAAATTTTAGACTTCATTTTAACCTGTAGTTTAACCTTAACTTTAACCCAACCCTTAAGTTGTATTTTAGCCCTGATCTTAAACTTAATTGGAACAGAAAACATAGGAGTAGAAAACCTATCTATCTATCTTCGTAAACCTATTCATAAATATATATATTTCTGAAAAGAAAATCAGGCAGGGTTTTTAATAGGATTTTTTCAAGTTTTATCACGCAAAAAAAGCTTTAAAATAGTTTATTTTCATGCAGAGACACGTTTAATTTCGTAAAAGAACAAAAGTTAGACTTTAACTAGCCTGTTGATTACCCTAAACGTTAAAGTTTTTATAATTTTATTTATTTATTTAAAACCAAACTAACCCCAACTTCCGTTTCTCTTGTCTTTCCAGCTCGTTCTGCTTATTGCTGATCAACGATCGCAGGTGAGTGGGTGACTCCTCTTCAAAGGCTTCCCCCCAACGGTGGACATTGTCTTAAGCTCAAATACGATAGGCAACAAAAACAACAACAAATAAAATAAAAAAAAAAGCACAGAGGGATGGATGGCCCACACACACACGCTCGCTCACTCATACGCAACCCCGGGTGGGACACAAGCTTGAGAGCTATTCCTATTGGCTAATTACTGGCAGCAACCTTCCCCCACCTATCCCGAAGTATAATAATTTGCATACAAGGATATGAGTGTGTGTGAGTGCGGTAAGTCTAGTGAAATATGCAAGAAACTTTTGGGACAAGACAGGCCCAAAATCCTAGGCATCCTACCAGCATTCACCAAAAGAGGATGTATGTGTGTGTGTGTGTGTGTGTGCGCATCCCTCTTCTAAGATTTTAATGCAGCCCCCCCCCCCCTTTCTTGGTGCGCTTCACCACATGCAGCTTAAATAATTTGTCGCATTTGCCGGCTGCTTGGATTCCCTTTCCCCATCCTCTCACTCAGCGCGAAACTACAACGAAGACGTCAACATTCACATCCTTATCCAGCTTCGCGCGCGCCAACTCACCAACACAGACAAATACACACAGTGGCTGGTACTCTCTCGCCAGAGAGTCCTGGCGGCGGCAGGAGCCATCGAAGAAGACGAAGACGAAACAAAAAAAAAAAAATAAAGAATACTAAAAAAAAGAAAAATAATAAAAAAGAAAGGCGAATACTTCGGGCGCACTTGTTGGCATCTCCTCGTCCTCGTCCTCGTTCTCGTCCTCGTCGTCGTTGTCCTTGTCGTTTTTCGTCTAAGAGAGCGGCATAGCATACTTTTTCGGGCCGAGATGGAGGGCGGAAGGACGAGGACTCGGCAAGATGAGGGAGGGGGTAGCCTGCGTCGAGGCGCTACTGGTGGGTACTTTACTTGATGATTATGGCGACGATAATGATGATTGGAATGGCTTTGATGGCGTTGAAAATGAAGATTGCGTGTAGTAGATTTGCTCCGACTGTGTATGTCCTGCGTTCTGCTGTTGCTTCTGCTTTTGCTTGAGCTTTGGCTCCTTGTGGCCCCGACTGCCCGCTGCTTTTGTGTGAGTGTGTGTGTGTATTGAGGGGGCTGCCTCTGCTGATTTCTGGGTAATATCCGTCCAACTACACACTATCAGCATTTGATTTTATTACGCTCATTTGTATGCGCGTAGTTCTTAGAGGCTGTGTGTGTGTGCGTGTTTATTGGGGCGGTGGGGTTGTAGTAGATTTTCGGACAGGACTCTCCTAGAGAGCAACAGGGTGACGTCTTCAAGTGCTGGCCCCAGCTTTGACCTCCTGCGGCAGCGCTGCCTCGGTCGCTGCCGCTGCTGCCCCTGCTGGCTCCTGTTACAGTTTCAGCCACTCTTGTTATTATTGTTTTTGTTGTTGGTCCTGTCGTGACAATGAAGGCCACGCCGAGACTTTTGCCGGCTGACTTTACCTTCTTTAAGAAACACACCGACACCGCCCCCCCTCAATCCCGCCAGCCTCCTCCAAAGATGCTCGTTCGTTCGTTTTGGTTTCGTTCTACTCAGGACCACTCTCTGGGGGCAGTGTCTTGGGCAGTTTTAGTAACCGTTAAGACGTCGTGGCTGCCTCGTCGTTGCAGGAACTGCGTGCTGCCTGCCTGCTGTCTGCTTCCCAGCTTCCTAGCTGCTTCCGTTTCCGCTTTAGTTAGTTAAGCTTAAGCTGCTTTAGTTAAGGTGAGGATCGGTTAGGATCTCTCCGTAACCACATTCCTTCTCTCCATACGCTCTCTCTCTCTCTCTCTTGCCCTCTGGGAGTTGGTTCTTCTCCCTCTCTTGGCTAGCATTGCCTACTTATCGGCGCGATTTACACGCGTTAGAGCAAGCGAGAAGAGACCAGAAATTAAAATTTAAAAAACTGCTCTCCTCCTCGCACACACACACGCACACTCCCACACGCGCACAGGCCATCCTTTTTATTCGCTTGGTTATTTTTCGTGCGTCGATTTCCCCTTTCGTATGCTCGTAGTTCGCCTCGCGTATGTGTGTGTGTGTGCGAGAGTCCTTTTTATTTTCGTGCTTTACAAATTTTTGTATTTTTCATTTTTGCGCTCGCTCCGCTCTCTCTCTCTCCGGTGTGTGTCGTCGTGTAAACGCGTTTTTTCAGTTTTTCTTTTTTTTTTTTAATTTTTTCCAACTGCTGCCTGCCGGCACGGGGGTTGTTTGTGGGCGCCGCCTGCAGTGGGGTTGAGCAACGCGATTTTTTCTCTCACACGCTGTGTATATCTGTGTGTGTGCGTGTGTTTGTGTTGCTGCTGCTGCTTCTTATCCTCCTGCTTTTCCCTTTTTCCACATTTTCCTCCTGCTGCCGCTTTATTATTTTTTTTCTGCCGCTGCTCTGCCGCCGCTTTTGGTTTTAGCATTTTTCGTTCGTTTTTCGCATTTTTGTTTTGTTTCTGATTTTCCTTTTTCCTTTACGCCAGCATCGCAGTCGCCGTCACCGTCACCGTCGCCGTCGCAGTCGCATCCTTTTTTTTAGAGGCCGCCGCACGCAGAAAAAAAGAGCAAAGTGTGCGTGTGTTTGTGCTGCTGCTGCGTGGGGTGTCCTGCGAAATGAGTAATGAGTGTTTAGTACGTTGTTTGGCGGCTGATTTTTATGGCAGCGCAGCAGCGGCAGCAGGACTCCCGCAGCAGGATCCGCACAATCCGCAGGATGCAGAAGTGCATGGTCAGGCGACGGTATAGCCTAGCTTTGGGCGCTCACTAAGCCCTAATCGGAGTGTCTCCAAAGTGTGCGGGTGCCAGGACAATTTCCCAGTCTAAGTGATAGTTATAGGTCCTAGTCCCCCCCTCGCAGCATCCTCAAACCCAAGTTTGAATGCTTTACCAAAACAAAGCTCATCGCATCGTTCAGTGTTGCGCTGCTGCTCCTGCTACTGCTGCCTTCGTCCTGCGGGCAGGCGGCGACTTCGGGCCACCTTCGGGCGGCTTCGGCTGTTGTGCCGCCTTGTGCCGCCGCCGTCGCTGATGCCGCTGCCGCTGCCGGCGCCTGCAGAGCGGCAGAGCGGCGATTGCGACTTGGACTTCAATCGAGTTGGGTTTTAAAAATAACGTTAGTTGCTGTTTGTTGCTCGTTACGTGCGCGTGCTGCGACGCGGACCAAAAAATATTACAAACAAAAAATAAAAACCCCGACAAACAAATAACAAAAAAATAAAAATAAATAAACGAACAACCGAAAAATATACAAAATTTCTAAAGAGAGACATTACATTACAGCGGAAACGGAAATAGAAGTTGTAGTAGCTCTGAAACGGAAAACAAAACTGATTCCAATTCGAACTCAGAACGACGAACTCTGTTCTCTTTCTTAGCCTTCATATTTTTTTTGCAAGTGTAAAGGACAGCATCCTGCGAGAACTAGCGCCGATTTGTTGCCGATTGTTGATTGTTTTCATTTTTGTTTGGTGAATAAACAGACGCAGCAGCAGCAGCCGATGCCGATGACGATGACAAGTTGTGCAATATCGAAATCAAATCGTATCGAAATCGTATCATAAAGTGCAGTTAGGAAGACACCGCAACACACACACCCCCACACATACACACATCCGGAATATCGTAGCAGCAGCAGCATCAAAATTCGCATCCTTAACCGTTAACCTTAACCGTAACCGTAACCGTGCCCCGAACAGATCGAAAAGCGAGCAACCGCAACAGAAACTCTAAAGTGAAAGTGTGAGTGAAGCAGCAGCAGGACATCAGACAGAGGAGCATTAAGTTGGAAACGGAAACCCCCCCTATAAACGGTAGCCGGCTTGAAACCGGACCAAGTTGCAGGCAATGCACGTGGAAAAGGATCATCCCCAAAGGAGCTCACTCCACATGTAAGTTCTTGAGATATGTCTTGCTATTGAGAGGTTTATTGGGGCTTCTTCAGATAGTACTTTTTGAAGTTCAAGGATTCCCGAGGTTCTTCCCAGTCCTTCAGTTCGTCCCTGAAATTTAGATGCCTTCTTATTTGCTGTATAAGAAAATGTTCCATCATCTCTACTTCTCTATTAAAATCTTTTATAGTTCTTGGAACTTTCTGCAGTTCAACAGTTCCCTTTTAATCTTTAAGAAGCTTTGATTTCTTTCTTACTTTCTGATTAAAATTATAAATACAATTTCATAAAATTGTACCGTCAGGTTCTACTAAGAAATCCTAGTATCAAATACTACCAACAAATTCCTCTCTACTAAGCTATTAGTAATTCCAGTTTTTTCCCTGGATTTTCAGTTCCATTTTAATCTTTGGTGAGCTTCGATTTCTTTCTTACTTGTTTTGAAATATTACCATCCAAATCTTGTATTCTCAAGCTTAGTAATGTTTTAGTTGACCTTCAGTATTTTGAATTGATATATATATAATTTTCCAGGAATTGATAAGAATTTAGTTCTTGACACATTGTTTTTGTGTTTATTTTTGGTTTTAGTTTACTCGGAGGATTGATAGAGATTTTCTAAGAAATTTTCAAGTATTTTTTAAGTGAATATTTTGTTTTTATTTTTACTTGGAAGTTTGATAGAGATTGATTTATTTTGTTTTTTTTTTTTCTTCTTCTTATTCGATTTTGTTTTGTTTTTTTTTTTTTCTTAAGCAACAAATATATTTTTAGCTAATAATAATTTCAAATTAGAGATTAGAAAATGGTAAATCCGTGATATATATTATTTCTGGTATTATTTATTATTATATATATATATTTTGCATTATTTATGATTATTTTTTATCTTAGCTTTTGAGTTCTCAAAAGAAAGAATGTGTGTAGGGTAGTACTTTTTCTTTCCCTATGCATTTCTTGTTTCGATTATTCGTTATAATAGTCTCCCCCGATTTCCCCCGATTCACATTCCGTATTCCATATTGTATATATATAAATATATATACATTCCCGCGTTCCCAAATGGCAAGCTGGCGGGCGTTGAACCTGCTCGGAGAGCTTTCTTCATGTAAACACACAGGTCTCGGGAGCGGTCTCCGTCTCGGTCTGGGTCTCGGACTCAGCAGAGCGGGGGCGATCCCATTGCTCTCTAATGGTTCCCGTCGTTGACCTCCTCGCATATTACGTATACGCCGCCTGATCGTATGCTCGTGCTGCTGCTGTTCCTTCTTTCCTTTTCTTTTTTTTTTTTTTTTTTGTTGCCTTGAGCAGCGGGCAATGCACGCATCCGATATTAGGCCTTCGCCGTCAGCAAAACGGAGAGTGAGAGAGTGCGATAACGAGTGCGTGAGCGGTTGAGCCTTTTGTTTTTTATTTCCCTTTTTTTATATATACATACGTATGTATTTATGTATATTATACGCGGGACTAACTCGGTGAAGCGCCGCCAATTAGAACAAACAGCAACAGCAACGACGACAAGTTCAATGCGATCGTTTCGCCTTCGACGTCGACAGCGACGCCGAGAGGTTGTTGTCGAGGTCCCCGGCCACCTAGGGGTTAATGCCAGTTGTAATTGCAAAACACAGCCAACAAAGGAGCAGCTTAGAACGCTGACTGACAGCCTCACAGAGATTCAGATACTTTTAGAGAGTTTATTATTTAACAGTAATGCTGCAAGACATAAAAAAAATGTATATATATAAAAAATATATAAAAATCAAATATCAATATAAATATTATAAAAAATTAATATTAATAATATTTAAATATAAATATAAATATTATAAAAAATNACTATTAATAAAATTTAAATATAAATATAAATATTATAAAAAATTACTATTAATAAAATTTTAATATAAATAAGAAATATATACATGAAATATAAATATAGTTAAAATATAAATATCAAAGTAAAAAAAAACTCACATGAAAGCGATTAGTTAGGGTTCTCATTATATTCAGAAACTAGTCAGTAATATATATTTAGCGATTTACTTTTAAATCTATTTTCTTTACCAGAGATTCCAGTCTTTATGTATTTTATTCATTTGTATTTTCTTTCTCAAAGATTATTTTTTCATAAAATAAAATTGCATCCTTTGAATTAAAATATTTTCATTAGTTGATAATTAAATCATCGTTTCATGTTATTGGAATATTTATTTTTAAAATTATTAATTAAGATCCTTTTTAAAAATATATATCATTTAGTTTTCTGACTCCTGTTGAAATCTATTATTGTTGTTATTATATTATATTGAAAAAATTGTTATTATTTAAAATTTTATTAATAAAACACTTATAAAGCTAGCATAGAAGGGACACTTGAGTTAAACCAAATAAATACCTATCTAGTGCATTTTAGCCTTTAATATTTATTTATTATTTAATTTAAATAATTTTTCCCCATTATTATGCTTTTCTTATTTGGTTTTCAATAAATTTAACACCATTAAATGCATTCATAGCCATACATATTATCGTTTTGTAATAAACTCTGACTGAGGAGACTGACTCAGAGGCTCAGACTGCTTTTGGCTCTGCCTCTGGGCTCTCCTTTTTTCCGGCTAATCTGCCCGAGAGTCTCTCGGTGACATTTCGCGGTGATCTTGAAACAACCATTAACTGAACGAGAGACGCGGCAATAAAGACATTATAAATACGTATATATATGTACGTGTAGATACATTCACGAGGGAATCGGTTTATGAATCGGCGGATCGCCAAGAGGTCACACTCACTGCAGGTCTGCACAGGTCTGGTGGCGGGGAGCTGGCAAGCAAAAACCTTAACAAAACAACATTAAAAACAATTCTGGAAAAAGTGCTAGCCAGCGCAAGTGCGAGACAAGCAGAATTAAAAATATTATAAAACCAAAAATCGCCACGCATGAATCTAGTAAAAAAAAAATACTTTTTTTTTTACAAAAAAAAATTTTAAACAAGCAGTAAAAAAATAAAAAGCGCAGCAAAAAAATACTGGCAAACAAGATGCAAGTGGCAACAAGTTTCTCAGACTCTCGGTTTCTCGGGCTCTCAGTTCCGCAGTCTGCCAGTCCCCAGTCCCCAGTCTTCAGTCCCAGGGCCAGTCTTTCTTAGTCTTTAGTCTTCAGCCTCCTCCTCTCCTCTCGAGTCTTCTGTGCGTGCCAAGGGAGGGGTAAGAGGAAGCTTCGGGAATCTGGGTTATGGCAAACAGGGGAGCCACACAGGCCATGTAATAAAATGCGAAAATGCGGTAATGGTAATGGTAATGCCAGAGCCCAAATATTAAGCAAGTCTTTTTGCATCAGCACAAAAATATGCCTCTGCCTGGAAAACAAACTCCAAAAGAGTGTTGTTTCTTGCTGGGATTTGGGTTTGGGTTTGTGGGCTATACACACACACATTTTAGCTGATAAACGCTCTGCTCTCGGGCTCTATATCTTTCAGTTACAGTTGTTGCATATGGGGCGCGGATATATGTATATCTATATATATATATATATATATATGTACATTTATATGCTCGGCAGCAGCGAAAGTTGCTTGTAAGCCTCTATTTGCGATTTGCTTTCCGAATGAGTGTGCGAGTGTGAGTGTGTGCGTGGGAGGCGATCGCTGATCGCTGATTCGCCCCCGTGCTGTGGCTGTGTCTTACATTTCCCCCAAATTCTGGTAAACAAAAAATTCTTCTACTGTCCAAAAGAACCCAAAAAAAAAATTCACAAAAAATACATACAACAAAAAAACAAACAATAAAGAACCGAATGAGCCGCTCGTTTGCTTATTCGCTCATTCGGGGGTTTTTTTTTTTTTTTGTTTGCTGCTTCTGCCTGTAAAATGCAGCGATCGTCGCTGGTGCTGCCGCTGCCGACGTCGCTGCACTCAAAAAAAAGCCAAGGAAATAATACACTCGCTGTCGCAGTCGTCGCCAACGCAGCGTCGCAGTCGAGAAGTATATAACAAAAGCAAGTAAAAAACAGGGCAGAAAAATACAAAAAAAAAAAAAATAAAAAAATAAGTAAAAAAAAAAGTGAAAGAGCGAAGAGCAAAAGGCAAAAAAGCGAGCGAAACATACAGGCGGCGGCATAAGTATACACACGCACACCAGCACACACACGCCAGCGGGTTCTCTGATTCAATTGGGCAGGCGGCGCACACACACACATTCGCACAGTCAGACGGAGGGCAGCAGCGGCACACACACACACACACACACACAACACACTTAACTGCATTTTTTCGGAACTCAGTTGAGCTTTTTAATTCGATCGGTTCAGTTACTAAAGTTAGTTCAGCCCAAACGCACAATTGCAGTTTCAATTTTCAATTTTCAAAACCTAAACCAAATCCAAATCCACGCACACACACACCCACACACAAGGATTAGACACACACTACCACGTTTTTTTGTCAATTTTTTTTTATATTTGTCAAGTGTAAGAAAGTAAGAAGAAAGTCATCAGCCATCCAGCCAAGAGCTGAAGAGCCAGTGCGCGTACACGCGTCCCTTTCAACTTACACCTCCCTCATACATCTATATATCCTTGTCCCTAAACAACAACAACAACAACAAACAATCAAAGATCCCGGAGAAAGCCGGAGAGAAAGCGGTAGAAAGCCGCAGTTACAAAAGTGAACAAAAAAGTGCAAGCAAATGCAGCGCCGCAATGCGCCAGGATGCGCCTGCTGCTAAAGAGCCAGCCACCAAGGAAGGCCAGAGAAGCCCAGTTCTAGACAGGTAAGGTCAGCAGTTTTTGTTTGGGCTTCTAGCAGGTGTAGATACATAGATATATATCCTTAGGCTTACAGCTGAATGTGTTTTGTTTGAGCTTCTAGACGGTACAGATACATATTATCCTTAAGGTCCTTGGCTAAAAACTGACTGGGTGTATCCTTGTCTTCTAGTTATTTGAGCTTCTAGCAGGTAAAGATACAGATACAAATGCAGCTACAGATACTAATGCAGATACACACTGAAATTTGATTCGATTTTTAAGGACATTTGCCAGCTGCCCAGCTTCTCTGCCTTTAGTGCCCTTGCCCTCCTTCTCCTCCTCCTCCTCCTCCTTTGTCTTCCTCTCCTCCTCCTTGCTCTCATTAGCACTTTCCTTGCCCTTGCTGCTCCCTCTCCTGACCATTCCAAGGTTCGCTAAAAATTTTCGGTGCATCTGCATACAAAGATACATAGCGAACGGGGGATAGGGACACACACAAATACAAAGACACACACACATATTGCAGGAAGTGGCGGACAAGGGAGTTGCTGCGCCTGCATTCGCTCCTCGGCTCCTCTGTCATTCCACGCGGCTTCTTCGGCTGCACTTCGGACGCTTCGCGAAGCTCAACCAGGCAGCTGAGGAGGATCGCACACACGAAGGCCAGCAGAACAACGCTTCGCTTTTGCCTCGGAAGAAACTGCAGTTTGCTGTTCAGCGTCGCACCGAGCAAACGTTGTGTGGCAGTGCTTGTCGTCGTCGTCGTCGTCGTTGTTGCTAATTGAGAATATATCGTAAAGCGCAAAGACGCTCGCGCCAAGTGCAAGACATCCTCTCTAACCACATCCTTATTGGCTTCCAACTTGCACGCATTTTGTTTTCGTTTGTTTTTTTGTTTATTTTGTTTGTTTGTTACTCCTCCGTTCGTTATCCTTGCAATCCCTCTCAGGCTGAGTCAGTCACCGATCAGGAACACACACAATCACAACCGCAACACTCTCTCAGGATTAGCTCTCTCTCTGTCTCATTCTCTCTGACAAGGAGAAGAAGGTAAGTCACGGGACCCACTTTCGCTTTCACACAAAAATGGGACAGAAATGGCCAGACACGCACTCAGGGTGAGTCGGGTCACTTGTCGGGTCTCCTCTGTCTGCTGAATAGAAAGCTCTCTGTCTACGCCTCCTCTTGCTCCTCATCATCCTGCCTCTCCTCCTGTTATTCCTGCTCCCCCTCATCCTCCTGCTTCTCCTCTGGTTAGTTGTTAGGGCGACCGAGACCGAGACCGAGAGCCAGACGACTCAGCCAAGCGACGACGACGACAACAACAACCCACTCCATTCCACTCCAGCAGCACCCCCAATATCCCCCCCCTAACCCATCGCGGTTCCCATCTGCAGAGGCCACAAAGAGTTCACTCCACCTCAACACGGACACGGACACGCACATGGACACGTGCACACAGACACAGCAAGGTGACGTAATGGCAACTACTCCACTAACACATTTTTCTGCATTCCTGCAACGCGAGGGAGCATAGCAGAGGCAGCCCAGGCAGCCAGGAGTTCGGTGCTGGGAGGAGGAGATGGAGCTGGCAGGAAAGTCGCGCGACGACGAGGAGAAAAACTGAATGAAAATTGCAGGCAGCGAAGCGTGTGCCTAGCGCAAAACAGAAAAAAAAGCGAAAAAAAAAAGAAAGAGCGTGGAAAAAAGCATAAAACGGCAGAAACTAGAGACGCAGCCAGACGACGACAACAACAGCAGCAGGCTAGGGGGGGGTCGTGCTCACACACGTGGGACGTGCTATGGAGCTCGGGATGTGCCGGAGAGTGCGAGTGTGTAGAGTAGAGATGTGGTTGAATGCTAGGAAAACAGCAGAATCGCAAGCAGAGGAGACTCGCCAAACTGGTGCACTATGGTCCAGCCGACCACTTTTTTTGGCCAAAATTAATAACTTCGTCAATTTAAGAGATATCAACTTGAAACTTTACCAATCGTAAAATTATACTTATAGGATGATACTGGATCAAAATTATCCGGATCAGGAAACTATATCCTATAGCTTTCATAGGAACGACTTAGAAATTTTTAAGATAAATTCACAAAACTTCGGTTACTTCAAGATTAAGTCATTTTAACTACATTTTAAAAATTTTATAGGAATCGGATGACGAATTCCTATATTTTACATAGAAAGAATCGGAAAATTGTCCTCTTTTTCCTTATAATTGCATGAAAAGTGGGTTATAAAATCTTTCTACGATTCTATATTTTTTTTTTACATTGTATTTTATTAGAATAACTATATTTGATACATTTTGTTGGATATTTATTAGTTTGCATGAGTATAAAGACGTTACTTCAGCGTTTTAATTGACATTTTCATACAAAATATAGGCATCTTTTATTGCAAATTTAAAGAAATGTGGTCAAATGTGGCATTACTCACTATATGCAAATAAACAAGAATTAATTACTCTACAACACATAATAGGTTTCAAGGTTGGACTAGGCTGGACTCACTTTAAAAAACCTTTTTGAAAATTACATTTAAAATAAAATTTTAATATTTTAGATGATAGACTTTAACACCAAATTAAAAAGACATCACAACGACTTAAAACATTTGACTATATAAAACATGTAGTACAAATCCCACTGATTCAAATTCAAGTTAAAAAATTTAACAATTATTGTTTTTTCCATGACTTTTTTTAATTTAAGAATTGTATTAATTTTCGCACTTATAGTCTTGCCGTTCGCTCGTGTGCAATCAGCTGACTTTGGAAGACTCTTGTGCGAGAGTGGCGCCACCTGGGAAGATTTCGAGAATGGCACGCTGATGGTCACTCTATTTCTAATTAATAGAGACCAAAATAACTTTATTTGGTAAACTTTCAAAAAATGGGTTTTGGCCAAATAAAGTGGTCGACTGGACCATAGTGTGGTGGCCTGAGACTAGACGCTGTCTGCGTGTCTCTGTGTGTGTGTGTGCGACTGGCCGACATTCAAGGTTGACGGAAAAATAACTTGTTGTTGTTGCTGTATAGCTGCTGCAAATGCAGCACAGGAAAGTGCGAGAAGCATACACCCTACACAGTGTGTACATTCCAGGAACTTTGTGAGTAACAGTAACAGTAAAGCTGGAATCGCCAGGGCTTCCCGAAACGGGGTAACGGGATCAAGGGTAAGGAAAAAGAGTAGTACTCTCCCAAGACAGTAATGAGAGCAGAGAGATTAGTAAAAGGAGTTTTAAAAAAAAGTGCTGACAGGAGTATACAGAGAGAGGATCTTGTGCCATTTACAGTTATACAAAAGTCAATCAAAGGGGAAAGAAAAGGAGAGTAGCCGCGGAGTTATCGTTGGCAATTAGAAGCGAACGAAGCGGACCAACAGTACTTCCGTTAGCCTTGCACACCAATCAAGGGGAATGAACAACAACAGCGGTCAATTGAGAGTAGTTCGTTCGCACAAGTGGACAAAACACACACACACACAAAGAGCCCCCTGTGTGACTCACTTCCAGTGCAGTTCTAGCACAACGCACTTGTTTGGCTGCACAGAGCCAGAGACAGATACAGAGGCAGATGCAATAGCAAATGGGGATCACGATCACGATCATGAACATGATCATCGTAATAATGATGCCATCCAAGGCCGCCGCCGCAAGTCTTGCGAGTAGGAGGAGGAGTTGCAAAACAAACACAGAAAACACAACACATACAAAGAAAGCGAAAGCGAAACGGAGACACAGACAAAGACAGACAGAGTGCATAGTTATCGCTATAGACAAGGGGATATGGGAGAGGGGGGTCTCTCCCAAGTTCTTGGAAACGGTTACTCCAAGGCCAAGAGCCGGATAGACAAACAAATGAGGCACAAAGACTAGAAGAGATAACTCTTCTTTTTTTTTCCTCTCTCTTTCTCTCTCTCTTGCTCCTGACTCCATTCCATGCCCCATCCATGATTCGCGATGTTTCCATTTCTATTCCCAGGCACTACTCTTCTGCCTCTTCTCCACGTTCTTCTTCTTCTTCCTTCTTTGCCAGTTCAGTCAGTCAGTTGGTCATGAGTGTCATGTGCATAGAGTTGCAGGGTATGTATGTGTGTATGTATGTATGTGTGCTTGTGGGGGACTAGGACAGCCAAAAGGGAAGGAGATGTAGAAGGGGGGGGATTTCTTTCGCTTTTCGCTGCACTGCCATACGATCGCCGTTCCTGCACTTTCGTTGACATTTTTTTACTTGCATGTTACACACTCGGTTCTTTTTCATTATTTTCTTTCTTCTTTTTTTTTTTTTGCTTTTTTTCAATTGGCGATGGTCTCAGCTTACCAAGGCGGCCAGGCAAGGGGGGGCGAAAAAACTCAGACGAGACAGCGAGGGTCGTTTTAAAAACGACAAAAAAAAATAGTTGTAGACTTGGCTTGGCTTTGGCTCTCATTCTTGAAAGAATAACGGGTAATTTGAGACGATGGATGGTTAACGGTAAATGTGGCAAGCAATAACAAACTCTCACACTCTTCCAATAACTCTCTCCCTTCTACCCTAATCGCTCACCCGCATAGTGAAAAAAAAAACAAATTAATGAGTAGAAGAGTGCGCAAAAATAAAATAATAATAAAGGGAAAAAGTAAAACGTGTACCCTCAGTGAGCCAGATGCGCACCTCCACTCCCTCTCCCACTACCAGCCGCCCATTCCAATCCCTTCCCGTCGTCGCCGCTCAACAATGCAATGACATTCAGTATCCAGTCAACAGCAGCAGCAGCAGAAGAAGCAGAGGCAGAGGCAGAGCTACAAAAAAGCAAATGCCACAGCAGAGAGAAAGAACACACCAAAGATCAACGGCCAAAAAATTTGCCAGTCCCGAAAAAATACACAAAACTCGGGCACACATGCATGCATGCATCCCAAATATGTGTGTGTGTGTTGTGTGTGCAGGGCCTAAAAATAAGTCGCAACCATGCCATGGCAGCAGTTGCTGCTGCTTCCAGCCTGTAGCAGCGGCTCCGCTCTAGGTGGAAGCTCACACACGAGGCGAGCCGAACGATCGTCGCAACCAAAGCCGAACCGAAATCGAGCGAATCGGGAATTGCACACACACACACAGACTCGTTCGGAGGAGCAGCAAAGAGATGGGGCGGCGGGAACGATGGGAGAGCAGGAGCGGAGCCCTAGCTCGCTCGCACATTTTTTTATCTAATAACCTTGTGCAATGTTATTAAACCCAAAAAGTTTCTTAACCTCGCCGGGCGCAGCGACTGCGCGTCGTTGGCAGAGAAGCGAGCAGCTTTTTGATGAGAAATGCTAATACATTGTCGCTGCTGCACTCGTGTGCGTGTGTATGCGTGCCAATTGATCGGGCGTCTGTGTGTGAATGTGCCACATTGCGCAAAATTGTCTATAAAATTAATGAGCTGGCCACGCACACACGCGTAGGCCTGTGCATGTGTTTGTATATATGTAAATGCATATTCTTAGTGTGCGCGATGGAGGAATTGGAATTGGAAATGGCTGCGAGAATGCGAGCGAAAAGCAAACAAGCTAAGTTCCATGTAATGCGAATTAAATTGCGACGAGAAGAGAGAAATAATGAGAGCCCTGCACTGCGCAGCTGACTTTCGCCTGGCCATCGCTCCCAATACTTGCTCCTCCCCCCTCCAGGCATTTAGATTTTTGATTTCCATTTCCATTTCGCTTTCGGTGCCTCGTCTTCGTCCCGTTCCCCTTTGCATAGGCTTTTATTCGCCTTTCCCACTCTACCGATCGACCGTTTCCTTTTGCAAAAGCAAGCAATTCACATTTCAATTTTCGCGAATTAATTTGCTGCGCTTGCAACTTAGAAACCTCAGCCCCAACCCGAACACCAAGCCCTACTCCTCCTGTCCAGTGGTCAGCCTATTCCTATTCCATTAAAAACGCGATATGTACAAAAATATCAAAGCAGTTACGTATTGCTAATTCTGCCAACGTCAACTCCGATTCTCGTCCCCATGTTCCCACACGTTGTGTTTCCAAGAGTGAGAGCACCAACTGCTAGATGGGGAGGGGGAAATGCAAATGGCCAATTTCGGAACTGAATCCGAAACGCAGCAGAAATGGCGCAGTTGTGGTGCTCTCCCTCGGCCACACTCTCTCCCCCCTGCCCCCACGAACATGTTTTCGTACCCTACTTACGGCGATCATCCCAGATAGAGATGCAGGGTGTGCGAACGGGCGAGCACTAGAGGTGAATGCACTGGAAGCTCCCATGCGTGAGCGAGAGGGAGCGACGCGGATGTCCCCGATAGAAAAGAGTGCGAGTGCGACGACAGCATTATTACTCGACCGTTTGTTTGTTATTTTCGTACGGTTTTGCAATTTTTTACAGTTCAACGTTCATTAGAGCGGCGGCGGGCCAACAACTGATTGTGATTGCAAGTGCGCGGGGGGGGTCACTGCAGCGGACGGGCACTTATCGGGCAAAAACGCGGCGATAATTCGAAACGCCAAACGACATTCGGCGGCGACGGCGTCGTCACACTTTTTGGAGTTGCACAGGGAACGCACGCAAAGCCAGAGAGAGGGGCACGGTGGCGGGACGCGGGGGCGAAGCCGTTGAACGCTCGGCGCAGTTCAAAGCCCCTTCGGCAGAGGCGGATGACGACAGCAGTGGCGAAAAAATCCAGAGAATACGAAACCGAACACACAAAAAAAACACCGAATCAGAATCACTTCCTCTTCCTCCTCCTCTTCCCATTGGGCAAACACACTTTTGTAAAAGCACAAGTGAAAAATAAACACAACTCCGTTAGCTCCATTTAATCCACAAGTGGTGCGCACCTCTCTCTGCGTTGGAAACGAAACTAACCAACGCTGGAAAATGTACGCGCCGATCTAGCGCGAAAACTATTTGCACTCAAGAGACAGGCAGCAGCAGAGCCAGGCGAAGTCGAACTTACATGGCTAGTTTTCCAAGCGAGCGGAGAGCACCGAAAGCGCTCGGCTAGAAACTAGAGGCAAAGAGATAGATAGTTGAGCGAAATAGTGCCGGTCGTCTCACTCCCACTCCCTCTGCTAACGGATGCTGCTGCTGCACTCCTGCACTTTTGCACTCACTTTCAGTACAGTTGCAACTCCAAATGGAGTGTGGAGCAGGGGAAGAGAGGAGCAGGAAGGTGGTCCCTGTCTAACACTATTGGTTTCTAAGCAGTGCTGCTGCTCTCGCTCGCTCGCTTGCTCTCATCCCACACATAAGCACACACTACTGCTCGCGCGTTCTCCCACTCTTTGTCTCTCTCCATCTCTCTCTCGTGAGCTTTTCGACTTTGGCTCGCGAATTTGCGAAATTTTGTGCGGGGTAAACGACCGAATGTCCGACACACGATGACTAGGTTAAGGTGAAGGTCAAATTAGCGAAAATGCAAAACAACCAAAGCGCAAAAGGCGCTGCTGACAGCGCAGTCGCAGCGCACTAACAATAGAAATCAACTTTGTCAGCGAGAATGACGACCGAGGGGAGCGGAAAACCAAAACAAAAGAAAAGGCAGCTAAAGCGAAAACCCAAAGCGTACACAAAAGCGTTTAGTCAGAGAGGAAGAGAATCGTAGGCATAGAAGACAGACATCAGGAAGCGGGCGGCGGAAGGGGGGGGGGTATTTCGCAGACAGTCGTGCATTCTTTTTCTGTCTGGTCGGATCTGGGTCTGGGTCTGGTCCTCTTCCTTCCACGCTCCTTCTTGTCGCACCTATGGCGGCGATCGCCTTAGATAGGCAGAGGAAGAGAGAGCCTGCTGATTGCTGTTTGAGAGTGTTTGTCTCAACACCAGCACAGTTCGCCGCCTCTCTTGCTTGCAAGCAGACAAGCAAGCTTTCTAACGCAGGCTTTCTCTTTCTCGCTCGCTCGCTCACTCGGCTGGCTCTCTATTATGCGCAACTAGCTAGGCAGCGACAGCGACGCGAGCTGCGACAGCGGCAGAGCAGACGCGATGAACGCGAGACCTTGAACTTGGACTCAGTTTACGAGTTGAAGAATTGGGTTTTGTTTTGAATGCTCTCTCCCTGTCTGCCTCTGTGTGTGCGAGTGTGCTATCTCGTGTCGCACCTCTCCCCCTGACTATTCCAGTTCTATTTGTGCTCTCGCTCCCTACCCTCCACCCTAATTGGAAGCAATTAGCCTAATGGGCCAATTAACACGCATTAATCAGGTGCCCTAGAGGTCCGTCTCCCTCTAACGCCCTCTGTCTGCCGCCACCTACCTCCCTTTTATGCAAATGCAAATGCCAAGCCCCGATATGCCGGACGCACACACAATGCACTTGGCGTCACTCTGAATTCTGCAGTTAGAGGGGCCCCAGGGGGTGGGTGCCTTTTGCGTCTAGCACTTGTCTAGACACACACAGACGCAGTCGGCACTCACTCACTCACACACACACTCGGTGGCTGCATTCTGCACTCGTTGTAATGCCCTCCTTGCGGCGTCTTCTTCCTCCTCTCTATCTCGCTCTCCGCTAGTTTTTACACAACTTTCGCTTTCACTATTGTGGCTGCTGCTGCTCTCTGCTCTCCCCATTCCCACGCGTGTGTGTGTGTGTTGGTTTGCATTGGACGTTAGATTTTACATTTGGCCGGCATTCGGTGGGAGCCAGGGGGCTGTGTGTGTTTGTGTGTGGAAATGCGATGCGATGTGGGCGCCACAGCGTCTAGCCGGCAACAAGTGGAAAGCGGAGAGTGAAAAGTGGATGTGGACTGACCTTGTTTAATGTTTTGTAAACTGTCGTAGACTTGTCACCACAGTTAGTAGTCCCCGTCCCCCTAGCCATCTCGCTCACACGAGGGGAACGCTGGAATGGGAATAGCGAAATGAGAATAGGAACAAACTGCTGATAGGCTAAGAGCGTGCGTATGAGTGTGTGTGTGTGCATAACTAAATCGCTTAACCTTGAAAATAGGAACCGCACACAGCAACAAGAAAGGAAAAAGCCAAAACCAAGTCACAAAGAAATCCGCAAAAGTTTCGGACAAACAAAAAAAAGAAAAAAATGAAGAGAAATAAGAAGCAAACATACAGATAGAGAAATTAAGAAAAGCACAAACAAGTTTGCCGAAAAAAAGAATGATTAGAGAGTCTAGAACTCGCGGGGGTGGCACACACACACATAATATACAGTAGTGTATGTCTGTGTGTGTGCTTAGCATTTAGTTTCCAACTGAACAAACTACCGTCGCCTCTATCTAATCTCTTGCCGCTTTGCTCTTTTAGCTTTTTGGCTTTTGCAGCTTTTTTTCTTCTTATTTTTTTTTTTTAACAGCGCAGTCAGCCAAATAATTGCTTTTATTCAAACTCACACACATACGCGCCTGCAGCGAAATCATTTTTTTCTAGAACTATTCCCAAGGCTGTTGCCGGTGGCGAGAGTGAGAGCGCTAGCTGGCTGGCTGGCTGCCTGGCGAAATGCGCCAAACACAAAATTTAATAATAATACAGCCACCACAGCAACAACAATTTAGTATTTAGCCTTGAAAGTTCGTAAACACTACGACCGCACGCACACTAGCACACACGGGCAGCGTGCACACGTACTTGAGATCTGTTATATGCAGCGCCAAATAAAAACATAGAGAATGTGGAATATAGAATGTAGAATATGGAATATAGAATAGAGCGAGAGAGAGTGAGAGGGCGAACTTGGCGATTTTCGGGTGGAATGATCTATTGGCCATCAGCTCCCTCGTCACACTTCTTCCACTTTCCCGCCTGGGGAAATCACTCCCCCAACGGCTCCCTCTCCCTGGCCAGACTTTATTAGTTATTAGTCAGCCGGTAGCAGCGATTGTGACTGCGACGGCGGCAACGACGACGCCGACGACGTGTTTGGTTTGTTCTATGCACAAAAATCCAACTCTAGTATAAAGAAAAGGGAGACAGAGAGAGAGAGCGAGCGAGATCGACACTGGATTTTTTGGTGTGCAAAAAATGCTGGCCTTTCTGCATGCCTCTCTGTGTGTTTGCATGTGTGCTGCGTCTGGGAATTCTACATTCTAATACAAGGGGTTCGGTTCTTCCAGTGGCCCCCGCCGTCGTGCAGCTCTGCTCGCAACCAATCCTTCGAGCTTAAGCGCGCTCTTGCTCTCCACTCTGCACTCTCCCACTTCACTTCTGTTCTCGTTCCCTCTCTCGCTGGTTCGGTCGCTCGATCCCGCATCCAGACGGACGCACACAGACGCAGTGCTGCTTGCCGAAATTTCGGGGAATAGTTTCACCAGTGTGTGAGCGATTTTTTTTTTATTTTGTTTATTTTTTATTATTTTTTGTTTCGGCTGCCTAATGCGCTTTTTGTGAGTGCTGGACGTCGACGCTGACTGCGACTGCGGCAGAATCAGAAGCAGCGGCTTCGGCAGCAACTGGCACGGCACTCTCTTCTTCTTTAGCGAGAATTCAGTTGAGTTTCTACGCTTGCAATCATCAAACGCAACAAACACAAAACACACGCAAATCGGACTAGTCGCTGAGATCCGAGAATCCGAGTTCCCACTCCCACTCCGTTCCCCCCCGCAAGTGTTCGCGTTCGCAGATGAACCTCATCCTGAGCTCCCTGGCATCCCGAGGAGCATCGCGATGGGATCGCAAATAGTTTAGTTTAGTTTCGAGAGTCGTTCGTTCGGTCGGTCGGTCGGTCGCTCCCTCGCTTCGTTTAGTTTCGGTTCGCTTCCCTGCTTCTAACTAACGGTCCATCTAGTGTGTATATGTATGTGTGTGTGTGTGCGTGCCGTCATTTTTTTGTGTTCTATTTTCTTTTTTGTTTTTCGTGTGTCGAAATTGTACGAAATTAAAACCTACACAAAACATTGTTAACTCTGTGACACAGTCATAATTAATTAGTTATTGGAAAGTAAATAAGAGAAAAGGAGAAGAAATGCTCCAAACAGCCGTCTGTTTTTACACAATCCAATCCCAATCCAATCAGAACAACACAGCCCACAGCTGGAAGCAGCTCCAGCTCAAGTTCGAGCTTCAGCCGTAGCAGGAGTCGGGTTCCAATCAGAGCGAGCGCCGGCGGCAGGAAAGGTGAGCAGGCAACCGGAGAAACGGTGGGAACGGGATTCGCGATACGCTCACTCACTGGAAAGCGCAGTGGGAATGGCAATGGTAATGGGATGACGTGCATTCCCGTAATTCCCATAGACAAAGGCAATGAGAGCTCGAGGCTCTGTGTGTGTGGGTTGCTATTTATACATTGACACACTCACACACAATCCCAATATATAGCAAAAAATAATAAATGAAAAAAAAAAAAAATAAAATAAAAAAGTGCAGCGAAGGGGCGCACGCCTGCCGGACTTATCTAATAGTTTTCACTTTCAATGTCGAGCGAAAGCTCTCTCTCAGCGCTTATCTGTGCGAGCGGGGGAGAGCACTGCTTGACGCGCGCTCTCTCTTTCTCCCTCTTCTCTGTCGATGTGCAAATTCGAATTCTGTGTTTCGGTTTCGATTTCGATTTGGGTTCCTGTGTGTTATTGCAAGATGTCCAGATGCGTTTCCACTCTCCATTAGCTTCTTTCCACTCTCCAATAATGCATGGAGCCCGTAATCAGCTTAATTTAACAAATAAAGATTAAGAAAAAAAAAAACCAAAATCTAAATAATAAAAATAAATTCACCATTTCATTATATTTTTTTTTGTTCCCCAACACAAGTGTGTTCTTGTTATACTCGCATTTGTTATAATTTCGTTTTTTCCCCACATTGCGATGCGTTTGCTGTTTTCTTTTGCTTCTTCCTCAGCTTTGTTGTTGTTCTTTTTTTTATATATGTATAATTTTTTGTATGGTTTTTTGCACTCGTTATAAATTTTTTGCGCCGTCTGCTCGAGCCGTCTGCTTCTTCCTAAAGCATTTCGCGAGTGCTAATTGTCGTCTTGATAGTTTTATTTAATTCTGATTCTGATTCGCCGAGTGACATAGAAATGGGTTTTTGCTGCCTGCATTCGTCGCCGCCGTGGTTGACATTTTAAACTGCATTTGTTAACAATTTTCGAACATTTCGCATAGTTGCAAGCGAAAAGAAACAGTGAAAATAAAATAAATACAGAATAAAACAGAGCTGAAAAAAAGCCATGGCAAAGCAGAAACAAATGCTTCAACTTTTCCGCGGGCACAGCACGAATCCGGGAGCTGTCGTCTCTCAGACATTTTTTTTTCTTTTTTTGATCCATTTTGTAATCCGATTGCGACTCGAATTCTAATTGTTTTCTCTTGGATATTTTCCCTCTCTTATTTATGCTTGCAGTTAAGTAATCACTAAGTGAACAAGTAAAGCAGCCCAGGAAAGTAGTAGTACAACAACTATTCAACAACTATCAACAACAACAACAACTTACAACCAAAGAGCACAAGCCAGAAGCCAGTAGCTGCCACTGAGCTTTCTGTCCTTTCCAAGGACAGGAACCTGGCACACAGGCACAAACAAGCCGCCAACATACGCAAGAAGGTGACCTCGAAGAAGGCCAGCGTTGTGACGGTTGACGACGATCACAACAACAATAACAACAGCAACCATAACAACGACCACAACGCTCGGCAGGCAACCAACAATACACCAACATCAACACCAACACCAATCACTCCAACTCGTACACCCACACCCGCTGATTATCAGGATCAGGAACAGCAGCAACAGCATCAGCATCAGCAGGACCTCCAAACAAGCGATATCATGGACGATACACAGCACTTTTGCCTGCGTTGGAATAACTACCAGAGCAGCATCACCTCGGCGTTCGAGAATTTGCGTGATGATGAGGCCTTTGTCGATGTGACGCTAGCCTGCGAGGGCCGGAGCATCAAGGCTCATCGAGTCGTCCTCTCCGCCTGCAGTCCCTACTTCCGCGAGCTGCTCAAGGTGAGTTTAGATTAATAGATATCATGTAATGGGGTTGTTTTGGGTTCTTTGGAGACTTAAAACGTGTTTTTACGTAGTTTAACAGTTAAAACTTGGTCTAATAATAAAAGTAGCTTTAAGAAACTAAAAAGGGCTAACAAAACAAACTGATATGGTTTATAGAGTTTTTTTTTTGCGTGTAGCGTCATTACAGCGATCTGCATGCGTGTGTGACCCACTTAGGGCCCACTCTCTCCTCCTTATCTCCCTCCATTGCCAAGTTGCAACACATGTGTGCTACAGACTCAGCTTCCTGCTTCCTGGGGGTGCATATTACTGTATATACTTGGCAATAAAATGCAAAAAAAAAAAAGATCGACAAAAAAATTTGAAATCAGAAGGAACTGAAAGCCGTCGCAGCTGTGCTCGAATTTTTAGCTTAATAAAAAAGTATGGCATTTAGCTTGAATTTTAATTTATTTAGTTGCAAATGGAAGTTGGAGTTGGGGTTTTTGTGGTTGGGACAGCCACGATAGACACGCCACGAAAGGAAGGAGAAGGGAGCTGCAAGTGGAAGTCGCAACACGGCATTAACTTACCCGCCTCTTATTTAGGTTTTGTTTATTTTATTTGCGGTGCAAATGAGTTGGACTTGGCAAGGACTCTGTTTTATTTTTTTTACTTCTCTTTTTTTTTTGCGGGACAACGCGGCGTATGATTGATTTGTGTGCTGCGATCATGCAACGCATAAGGTCTTCCCCTTCTCTCTCCACAAACTAGAGCAGGTCAAAGGGGAAGAGAGAGGCTAATCCTTGAGGCAAAAGTAAACTTCTTGCAACTAATGCAGCCCCCCCCCCCCCTTGCTTCATTATTTTTATTATGACATTAAAATTATGTGAATCGCTGTTGTTGCCGACAACGACAACGACGACGACGATGGCGACGACGTTTGCCCGCCAAAAACTTTGCGCGCTGTGGCTCTGCCTCTGCATTGAAAATATTTGCACGCAATTGCGGTTTTTGAGCCAGTTAGAGTTTTGCCATTTTTGCCATTTGCATTGTTGGAGCTGTCAGCAGGGGACAACCGAGCGGGGATTTGTTGGGACTGCAGCAGAAATTATATAAATTACAAAGTGCCCGCCCTCCGTTGCTCCGTTGTTACTCTGTCTCTTTCGACGATGATTTGTTAACATGATAGAAAACTTGCTGCGCTTTTCGTTATTACAAACAAAAAGAGAGAGAGAGAGAGAGAGAGAGACGAAGGAAGCGTAAAGGGAAGTTGTTTGGTTTTTGGGATCCTGGCTTTTGTAGGAACTGCAATTAGGAGAAGCTCCCATCCAGATGATTACGCAATTGGCTATGGCAGGACAGACTTTGGGGGGGGCTGGGAACCCGAAACAAGAACATGTCAAGTCGCTGGCAAAGTTTCTGTGATCCTCCTGCACCTCCACCATCTACCTCCTACTTATTCTTTTCAAAATAATAAAAAAAAAAACCTGCAAAAGTCGGCATTTAATTTGTTAAAAAGGCCAACTAAATGCAGCGGGAATAAAAGAAAAACAGGAAAAACAGCAACGACAACAAAGGCAACGAATTTTTTGTTGTGTGTGTGCTGGGGTGGGGGGGGAATTATTATGTACCCAAGAAATTAGTATACAAAACTTTGTTGGCTTGGCCTGGGCTTGCAACAACAAAAAAGCGGCACAAAACTTTGTAAATTCAATTTGAAATACATACAAGTGGGCACTGTCAGCCCCAAGTTGGGCGCCAAAAAATGTTAATACAGGCAGGAGGAGCTGGACGAGCCGAAGGATGAGAAGGAAGAGCTGTACAAAAGGACCAAGAGACAGAGTGGACAGGAAAACTGGACTCGCAAAATGGGAGACATTTGGCGCTAGCCCAACTGTAGGGAGGGGCAAAGTCAGAGACAGAGACAGAGACCCCGCCCCAGAGTACTTGGCGTCGCAATTGTGCGCGACTTTGCGCCTATGCATAAATATTTAATTAACTGCAGCGCATTATTTTAATTAGGTGTAAAAACTGCCAAAACAACAAAAGATAGCGACAAAATGGTTGAATCCTAAGGGGGGTCCGGGTCAGAGGTGGCTTAATAGCTGTTTGCTAAAAGCATTCTGGCTTTTGTGTAGCGACCACGCCCTCAGTGCAAGGCATTTGCATGATGTTGATTGTGCCAGCTGCAGAGATCGAGATCTTCACCAGGCAAAGCTCTGGCACCCTATACCTCCTCCCAACAAAGCTGACCTCGATTTTGCAATCTCTACCTCTTAAACTCAATCGCAAATACTTGGTATCCAAGTTGCGTGTGTGCAAGTAAATAAGACAACGAAAACGACAACGGCAACGATGATGATGATGATGGCGGCGACGGGATGCGATCTCCGAGGAGGGAAGCGGCAAGACTTGACCCAATTTCTAGCAAGGCAGAAAACAGCAAAAGCAACAGCCAAGGCAGCTCCCTTTGTTGGAGTTCCACTTGATAAGTGAAACTCACACAGCAAAGCAGCACAAACTGGAATGCACTGGCCCTGAACAGGGATAGGGACGGGGACAGGGGCACCACACATGGCAGAGGCAATGCAGCTCTCGGGAATCGAAAAAAAGAGAGAAAAAAAAAGGGAAAACCGAAACTCATAAAGCGAAACGTTCAAATCGTTGGCTGCTGTTGATATTTGCCTTGTTATTTGTTGTAATTTTTTTTTTAACATTGTTGAATTTTGTTGTAATTTTTTTTTTTAACACTTCTTTTTATTATTATAATTTTTAGCGTCAATTAAAGGTTGTCTGCAAAATACCAATAATAATTGTCAAAGCAAACACTGCAGAAGTAGCACTTTCATTCTCATGACTAATTCCCTTTTGCCTTTCTTACAGAGCACACCCTGCAAACACCCGGTCATACTGCTGCAGGATGTAAACTTCATGGACTTGCACTCGCTGGTGGAGTTCATCTACCATGGCGAGGTCAATGTTCATCAAAAGTCGCTGCAGTCGTTCCTTAAGACCGCCGAGGTGCTGCGCGTCTCGGGTCTGACACAGCAGCAGGCAGAGGACACACACAGCGTGAGTATAGGCCCTATTAAAATCAACCTTTTTATATAAATTGATATAATATATAACTATATTTCTATTCTCCTCTCTTTGCAGCATTTGGCCCAAATCCAGAACCTGGCCAATGCCGGCGCCGGACGCACACCCTTCAATTCACACTCTCACTCTCACGCCCACTCGCATCCACATCCGCACCATGGCTCCTCGATACACGACGATGGCGGCGCCTCCACACTGTTTAGCCGCCAAGGAGCGGGCTCACCGCCACCACCCGCAGTGCCATCGCTGCCCACGCACATCAATAATCAGCTGCTGAAGCGCATGGCCATGATGCATCGCAGCAGTGTTGCCGCCGAGGAGACATCGCATGCTCTCAAGCGGCCACGCGGCTCTGATAACAATAATGGTGGCTTGCCGCTCTCCGGTGGCGGCGGTGGAGGCTCCGGCAGTAATAATAACAGCAGCCCGGACTTGCCATCGCTCCATCATGCCCGCAGCACTTCGCCCCAACAGACACCGGCCGACTTTAGCACGATTAAGCACCACAACAACAATAATACACCGCCGCTCAAGGAGGAAGGAAAGCGTAAGTTATCTTTGTTTTTAAGGTAACCTTAAGTCGATCTTCAATCCTTTTTTCTAAACAGGCAACGGACCCACTGGCAATGGCGCTAGCAATGGCAACGGAATCTCCATTAGCGATAAACTGGGAAGCTTGACACCCTCGCCTCTGGCCCGGGCCTCTGCCGGCGCCGATGATGTTAAATCGGAGCCCATGGAGCTGGTCTGTTCGACGAACAACAATGCCAATGCCAATGATGAGCACAGCAATGACTCCACCGGCGAGCATGATGCCAATCGTTCCAGCAGCGGTGATGGTGGAAAGGGCTCTTTGAGGTGGGTTAACCGGGAATATTTCGTAGGCTTCCGTTTCTTAAATCATTATTTTTTTTTTTATATTTATAGTTCCGGCAATGATGAGGAGATTGGCGATGGTCTGGCCACGCACCATGCCGCCCCGCAGTTCATCATGTCGCCGGCGGAGAACAAGATGTTCCAGGCTGCCGCCTTTAACTTTCCCATGAGCAATCTCGATCACTCAGCGTTGCTTGGTAAATATTCCCACAAAACTAACTAACTAACTAAGTACTAACTAAGGCTTTTCTGCTTTCTCTACTCTTCTTTGCTCCCCTCTCTATCTCTATATCTCCCTATCTCTTAATGGATCAATGGAACCTATAACTTCCTCAGGTCTCAACACCCAGTTGCAGCAGTCCGGTGACCTCGCCGTTTCCCCCCAAGGTGAGTCCAAGCCTTTCACTATCCGTATTCTCTATTGTTCCGCTCTATATTTGCGCTCAAAAAAAATATATACAAAAAAAAAGCTCATTATTACATTTTTTACATCAAATGCAAATGCCAAGAAAAAAAAGAAAAGAAAAAAAAGAAACCTTTTTTTTACCAAGAGTCAAAAAAAGATATATCCAAAGTCAGAATAACCCAGAATACTCAAAGAAATAAAAGGCAAAAGCAACCAAAGCCAAAAGTAAACGAAAAAAAAGAGTTATAAGTCTAAAGTAAAGAAAAAAAAAAAACACACACAAAAGTCCTACAACAAACAAAAAAACGTTAATTCCCAGACCAAAGATCAGGTTGCAAGTTAAAAAATTGCTTGAAAACTGCTCTGACAGATCCCTTATTGATATTTCTTTATTTTGCAATCTTGTTTAATCTTGTTACGTTTGATTTTAATCGTTATCGTTTTGCCTTATTGTTACTTATCGCTTTCGTTGTCCTTTTGTTTCTTTCGATTTTTGCGTTTGCCCCTGACTGTCGGAGGACACACACCATATCGCACAGGTGTCGCTCAGGAGCAGGACATTTGATTTAACTTTCGATTTATTTCCCGTTTGACTCAACTCTTGAAATCCGCAAAACCACCACCCCACCCAAAAGAACCCGGCAACCCAACCCAACACCCCACCCCCTTCAGTACGAATTCGAACTTGATCCTTGGAAGCGAAACGAACCGAACGAACCGAACAGAAACCTGACCAACTGCTCCTTGCGATTCCAAGTCGAGTTACCTTTAAGTCGTTGCCGTATGAAACGTACATATAAAAATTTCTTTTCTTGTTTGATTGTTTCGATGGTAAATGTTTTCATTTGTTTCGGTCACAAACACACACACAACCAACCACCCACCCACCACGATCATACCCATGACCATGACACATGCACCACATGCCAGGAGAACAGAGAGAACAGAGTTACCTTTCGGGAAGTCAAAGACACTATAAGATGTGTATCGACTCTCTGTGACTTCTCTTTTAAATTCAGAGAGATAGAGAACTTGCTGCCGTTATGCATCTTATTACTATAAGGTTTTTGGTAGAGAGTATTGTGGCGGCGGTTAAAATCAAAATCAGAACCAGGAGCACGCATTCATTCACGTCCTTTCCATTCTGTTGTTAATGAACTTGCTTTAAAAATTAATTAACTTTCAACTACCGCCAAAGCCGCAGAGTGTTTAGCAAAATTCTATCACAAATTCCCTCCCCCCTTTTATGGCCGTATGTGTGCCTGCGGTTAGGCCGCAAAAATCCGGCTCCCCAGCTTCCAATCTCTCAACTCTTTGCTCCCAGACTTCCAGCCCCCAGCTCTCAGTTCTCATTATCTCCTCGGTGCTCTGTGAGAGACGCCTCCTGTTCGGTGTGTGTTTTGCTACTTGTATTTTGGCAGCTAATTTTGCTCCATTCGATCAGCCATCACACACGCACCTTGTCCTAATCCTGAACCAAAAACAGATTACACAAAATAGTACCGAATGCTACAATAATACTAAACCGTGACTCAAGAGATTACATGTTTTCGTGTTTATTATGTTTCTAAAATTGTTGTAATTTCGTTTTTTAGTTGCCATTTCCATTTCAGTTTCGTTGTTTCTTGTTTTTTTTTTTTTCGTTTCGTTCCGTTTCATTTTTGTGTGCTAAAGTACTACTTAAAAACTCTCAGCTAAATGTTACTTTACTTACAACCAACAAGAACAACAAAAAAAAAAAAAACGCAACACGCACTCACACACACACACACACGCACACACACGAAACACACACCCAGACATGCATAGAGAATAAAATGTCCCCTAAAAGTGGGAATTTTTATTTAGTTCCCCTTTTTTTTCGAAAAGGAAAGTTTAATAATTTTTAGTTTGGATTTCAAGCCTATTATTTCCCTTTTAAAGTAGAAAGCCGATTTGCGATTTTCGTTGCGTTGTTTCCCCTTTTTCGTTTTATTTCATTCCAAAGTTCCAGAAGAAAGGAAAAAAAAAAGAAAACACTAGACATGAATCGGAAGAGAGCTCCTCTCTCTAAATAAAAAAAAAACACCGAGTACATTTTGCAATCGAAATTTTATTGGTGTCAACTTTTAGTTTACATGTAAAACGCAACGCATTTGAAGATCGAATATATACATAATACCCTTACATAATATATATATATATTGAATATTGAAACTCTTTCCTTTATTTGTACGTCGTCGTGCTTGTGTCTAAAACTATGTAAACCCACCCAAAAAAAAAAAAAAAAAAAAAAAAAAATTTAACAAATTAACCATCCATTGACCCGCTCCACCCCCCAACCCAATCAACAGCAAAGTCAAAAGAAAAGCTTTATTTACAACAACCAACAACAACAAATTGCATTCGAACGAATTTCCACATACATTTTCAATGTGTCTTTTGTCGAAAGAACAAATTTTTTTTTAATTAGCTGTCGAAGCCCCTTAGCCCCTTATCTCTGTGACGATGAGATAGGAGCACTTTTTTGCTCCTTATTTCACTGTTCCGCTTTTCGGTTTTGTCCCAGACCCCTTTTTCAGAGTTGTCCCTTGTCCCTTGAATTCGGCCATACACTCACAAATCCACACAAACAAATACACCACACCCCGCAGTCTACAAACTAGATTATAGAGTACAGAGTCTACCCTTTCACCCAACCTCAGACTCTTAGGCTCTCAAATAGGTACTTTCCGCGTTCAGGGTCCTCTCACCTATTGGCATTTGATCACGAAAACCCTCACACCAAAGTACAGTACACACAGGGCTCGTTTCGCTCCGTTCCGTTCCATTCTGTTCGGTTTCAGCCTGAAATAGAAACGGTAAATAAACAGCAAACAAGGTCACACTGCAGCTCATATCAAACACACACAGGCATAGACTCACCACAGGACGCACACGCACACACACGCACTACACCTCACCCCCTGAAATAAAGCCAAAAATCACTGAGAGCGAACCCCCGACTCCTTTGCCGTTTGAAGGAGGAGTCGTCTAAGGACCCACCCTACACCTCACACACACACCCACTCCCCGCACACACTCGCACACCCACACACACATACATGAACTCTATTAAGCGCTCCAACAGCTAACAAAAATTAAAAGATCTAACCTAGAGCTAACCTCTACTTTACTTTCCAATTGTACTAACCAGCGACCAAAAAGGTCAACCCCCCCAAGATAAAACCATATATATATATATATATATATATATTTATATATATACTACCTACCCAAACACATAAACAAAACAAACATACACACACAAACTGGTGTGATATTGTTAAGAATTGATTGATCTAACCCCCTTCCCCTGTATACGTATTATAAATCCGCTTTACTAAAAACAAAACCCAAAATTCCCCCAAAAGATACAGCCACAGGCGACCCAAGCAGACAACTCGATACATGATACAATCTCACACCTTATCCTTTATCCTTAAGACCCCACACCCCCAAACCCTCCACCAGCACTAAAACTAAAAGAACACAAAAACTGATCAAGAAAACAACTCAAGGCTTCAAGTATATAAAATTGATTGATTGACAAACCGCTTTAAATTACGCTATATATATATATATATATATATATACATATATATTTGTTGCTATTCCTATTAAAAAAAAAAAAACATACATACACACACACAAGAACACAACAACAACAACAACACAAAAAGGCAGAAAGAATCAGTTACTTAGCTTTACGTAGAATTAAATCCCTAATTTAACTTTAATTCCCATGCGAAGGCATTCAAAATTCACTAATTTTAAGTTCCGATCTGAAACTAGAATCGAAAAAAAAATCTATGAAAATGTAACCACCGATTACTGATCACCAATTATCGACTACCGATCTATTTAAGTTACCAACTAAGCACACACAAAATTGATGAAAACCGATTGATCAATTGGCAGGCGGCCGAAGAGATGGAAAAGGTATATCGTTATCTATCGGCACACTGAGATTTGGAAAATCGTGCAGAACCATTCCAACCCTTCCGAAGCTTCCCAAAGAAAAAACTAAAAGTAGAAAAAAAGAGCCATGTAATCTAAGCACAATGTACATTTTACAAAATTTTACAATCAAATTGAAATTGAAACTGAAATTCGAAAAATTGAAATCGAAATCGATAGTTAAGAGCCCAGAGAGAAGAGAGGGTGATGATGATGATGATGATGATTATGAATATATAAGCGAAGAAAGAAGATAAAGAAGAATTTGGCGAGGGTTTAATTTTAGTGCTTATTAAGTGACACACCCTGAACACACAGTTCCCCCACCCTCTCAGTCCACACACAAACACACGCAACACACTCACACACACAGAGACACCGAGGAAAGCCAGAGAGAACACAGAAAACACGAACACAGGAAGAACACAACTACTTTTACCACTACTACTAGAACTTAACGGTGATGGTGTTTGACACACACACACACACACAGATACAGGGGAATCCGAACAACACACACACACACTCCTCTATAGCTCCTCCTTCTCTCACGTTTGTATTAAAAAAAAAAAAAAAAAAAAAAAACTTCCTCCTTTCTCCTATTCTAAAATCCCTTTGTAAATTACCACACTTCACACTTGGTAATGAGTTAAACAACAACTACAACCTACAAAAACAACAAACCAACAAACAACCCAAAACACCAGCCAACAAACAACCTTTAAACCTAAATACAAAAAAAATACACAATGAAAAAAAAAATGAAAAGAAAGAAAACAAGAGAAGAATGAAACCCCAAAGAATTTAGCATCTTTCCATCAGTCGATCAGATCGAGAAGAAACAAAGAACGAATGAAACGAAAGAAACCATGAACAATTCTCAACGTCGACGAACAATCAAAAAAGAAAGTAAATTTCTCATACAATTCCCCCCACCCTCCCCCCTAGCCCCGCACAGAAGAATTCCCCCAGAAGAACCAACGTTTTCTTTTCCACATCTGCCCTTCTTCCGATCTCGATAATGATCCTGATCCTCGATCCAATCTATCTCTCTCTTCGCCTTCGCCCTTTCTCCCTATCTACCTCTTTCTTCCTATATATCTATTTATCTATCTCTCTCTCTCTCTCTCTCTCTCTGTCTCTGTCTCTCTCTAATGTCACGCACAAGAAAAAGACAAGAAAAAAATAAGATTACAGATTGAACAATCGAAAAATAAATCCAAAGTTAAATTTAGCCAATTAGCTGAAGCTGACGTTGAAGTCGAAGTTGAAGCAGAAGCTAAAGCATAAAAAATAAAGCAACATACTTATATTTGATGCAAAAAATGCTAAAGAAATTAATTTGTTTCGACCAAAAATCCGGCAAAACAGAAGAAATGAAAATACAGAAAAAAAAAATAATAATAAAGAATCCAGTCAAAATTTCGAAATTTCAAAATTACAAAATCCGAAGACAAAATTCGAAGCCAAAGAGAAATTGAGGCAGCAAAAAAAAAAAAAAAAACAAAACCGAAAAGATATTATAAAAAAAAATACCAAAATTCCAAAAACCAAAAAATAAACTCGTTGTCCTTGGGCTAATGCGACGTTTTCTGACTTTCTTCCCCACTTTGTCGTCAGGTAAACTGACGACAAATTCTACAACTACTACAATAAACAACAACAACTTGATTACCAACAACAACAACGTTTACTCTCTACCAACAAACTACAACAACTCAACAACAACCAACTACTACAACCACAACTCCAACTCAACAACAACAACCAAAACTCCAACAACTCCATCACCAACAACAACAATAACCCGAACTCCAACTCGACTTACAGCCATCACAAGTGCCTCCGGCATCTGTGGCCTTAACCTCTCCACATTCGCAGCCAACGGAAGCAGCAACGGCGGCCTCTCGGTGACCGCTCTGCAGCAGCATCCACATCCGCACCAGCACCAGCAGTCGCAACACCAGACCTCGCAGCAGCAGCAACAGCAGCAACAGGGAGGCAGCAGCTCCGGCAGCCAAACGCCCAATGGTATCCTGGGATCCTGCAGTACACCAACGCCCAACACGGCGGCCACCACGGCCCAACAGCAAATGCTAGCAGCGGTAATGGCCAACATGGCGGCCTCAGCCGCTTCGGCCTCGACTAGCGGCAGTGCCAACAGTTCGCTGAACAACTCCAATGCGGGTCTTAATACCTCGGGAGGCGGTGGTGGCAGCAGCGGTGGCAACGGTGGACTGAGCAGTGCAACCAGCGGCGGCGATGATTTCCGTTGCAATCCATGCAACAAGAACCTGAGCTCCCTAACACGCCTCAAGCGTCATATCCAGAACGTGCACATGCGACCCACCAAGGAGCCCGTGTGCAACATTTGCAAGCGCGTCTACAGTTCCCTGAATAGTTTGCGCAACCACAAGAGCATCTACCATCGCAACCTAAAGCAGCCCAAACAGGAGCCGGGTAGCGCGGTGGCCGCCCAAGCGCCAACGGCCAATAGCTTCTACCATCAGCAACATCAGCAGCAACAGCTTAATCATCACTCGTCCTCCTCCTAGGGCTTCGTGTACTTTGACTATCAGCAGCCGCGTCGCCATCACCCACAGCAGCCACATCAGCACCACCATCAGCACCAGCAGCACCATGTGACCCACAGCGGCATCGACGGAGGGTTTTCCAGTTGAGGGAAGGGGAGGGCTTGCCTTAGTCAGTTCTTGTAAGGCATAGGGAAACAGACAACAAACACACTCACAGAAATGCAGAACGGTGCTTTTGTACACATATTTAACTTTAGGGATGATTGTCGAAGAGACATACACACAGAGAGACACAATACAATCTAGGCTAGTTACAATTAGTTGCCTTTGGTAGTTGCTAAGCACAGGATACACAGTTTATACAAGAGTAATCGATAGTCGAGATAACCAGTCCCAACTTCCGCAGCTCTGAGAAAGTCATCTTCAATCATTCTATTAACCGGAATGCGTGACAAACCCATTAAAAAGTCATGCCAAAACCCCTAACCCATTCCCAATCCTTTCACAATCCTTGCCCCATTCCCAACCATACCCCATCCTTTTACCATTATTGTCGTCAGCTATACAAGTCTTAATAAAGTTAAGTAGGAGCTAGAATAGCAGCAACAGCAAAGCAGAGCAGAGGTGCCCGTAGTGAATTCTTCGAAATGGCTTTAACTAAATACAATTTATCAGATTTGCAGAGCAGAGAGCAGCGTGGCGTTGTTCTAAATTATATATATTATCGATTATCGATCACGTTAGACGTACGATTTATCTCTCTCTTTCTCTTTACTGCACTGAAATAAAGAAAGACCAAGCTACAGTTTTACAGTTTTTACCTAAACACACACAAAAGCATATATATAAAGTATATATAATGTTGATTGAAAAAAGCGTTACTATTTGACCAGGTTTAAGAGTATAGGAGAAGAGCGAAAGGGAGCGAGCGACCGACCGACCGAACGACCGACCAATTGCAAAAGATCTTTTCTTGAAAAACTCGAACCTAGGTAACGATTCTGAATAGTTAGGTTTAGGCCACACACACACACACACCGTACACACACCCTAGGCTAAGAGAAATGTTTAACCCATAGTTTATAAGTCAATTTTTTTTTTCTTTTGCATTTTTTTGTATTGTATTTAATGTTAACCTAGTTATGCGATTATTATAAATATATATAGAAGGTTAAGAAATGTTTTGACCCGGATACTTTGATATATTGAGTACACCTGTGTTCGTTAATGTTTAGTGCTGCTAAGTAATGATACAAATAAGATAATACCTATGATACAAGCAAATATATATCCATATATACACCACACACAACCACACCACAATCACAACCACAACCACACACACAAGCCAAGCAGTTGAGATCCATGTACGATGTACAATATACGAGCGATTGCACTTGCGCTCTATATTCGATTAATGATAATTACAATAAACGTCTACACATCAAAGCGAATATTTCATTTATCCCGTTCCCCCAGATATCCCAAAATCAAAAAAAAAAAAAAAAAAAAAGAAAATAAATAAAACCCCCCCCTGGTCTCAATGTTGTATGCATGTCACTCGAAGCGTCAGGCTCATCCCGTGGGAACTAACCCCAGCTAGGGCACAACTCACCACTACTTTTACCTTACTTTCCCTAACTCACCACTCCAACCTGCGCAGTCCTGACCACCCCCCCAAAGCTCCTCAGTGTTTCATAGTCACGTGTGCCCGAACCCAGAACCGAACTGAATCGAACCGACACTTTCTCTCTCAGCTGCAGGATCACTATTTTAAGCCCCATGATGAGCAAAAACACTACTAATACTCAACCCACATCCACATCACCAATGTCCCTAGGTGACCCCGATCCACTCACACACCACCGACCATTGGAGAAAGTCGTTAATCTGGGTGTGTGTGTGTGTCCCTCCCCCCAGAAACCAACCCAAGCACGTTAATCTACCGCACATTTGGCTCCCTATCCCTACCCCTATCCAGAACCCAACACAGGCAACGGTGCTGCGATTGAGTTTGAAAAAAAGAGACACTAGTGACAACCGCAAGAGCAAAAATTATTGACAACTTGCGACTAAACTAAAAAAAAAAATAAATAACCGAAAAAAGAGAAATCAAAATAATACTAAAAACATATTTTATATATATACAAAAACAAATCAATCAGGCCAAAAACAAATGTTTCAAAATTTTGCTAAAAAAAAAAAAAAAAAAAACTTTACAAAATCGAAATCGAAAACGACCAACGACAAACGAGAACGCAAACAAAATTGGAATTAAAATTGATATCGAAATTGAATCGAAATTCGAACAATCGAGCAATCGATAGATCGAGATCTCCAAATCGATAATGAAATCGAATACAATCAAATTGGTTTAAAAAAAAGTATCCACGAAACTCGAGTCACACTCAAAAAAGAAATTGGCAAGACACCAAAAAATTATTTACCAAATTATTCTCTCCCCCGAAACCCCGTTTGGTGTTCGGGGGGACGGGACTGGCTTTAGAACTCGATTTCGAGCGTGAGTTCGTTTTGAGTTTGAGTTTGAGTCGTGTTTCAAACCACAACCACCTAACCTGCGGCACGAGAACTCTTCAAAATTCGAATTCAAGAACAACAACAATTATAACAACAACAACAACAGCCACAGCTACAACAACAAAAACAGTCAACAAACCGTTTTATTACCATTTTATTTCCATGCGTTTTCCCCAAACCAAAAAAAAAAAAAAAAAAAAAAAACAAGGGAATGAGAAAACCATAAACCGAAATGCGAATTGCACTCCGAATCTGAATCAGATTTTAAATCGAGAGAACAGCAGCAGCGTTCTTTTAAGCAAAATACATAGAAACAAAAGCAAAATAAAAGCAAAAAATTGAATGAAAAAGCAACAAACTTGCAAACTTAGCAAATTTACATTGTTTTGAGCCTGGATTTGTTAGTGTTATATAAAAGTAAACCAAAACAACAAGAACAAACAAACAAAAACAAACAGAAACAAGAACAGACACGCCCACAAGACACACTAACAACAAACAAAAACACCACACGACACGAAAACACCACAAATCACATACCAACAGACAGACATACACTTACTAAACAACAATTACTACAATTACAAACAAGAAACAGAAAAAAACAGAAAAAATAATAATAACAACAAAGTCAAATATACAGAAAAGTCACTATTGTCTCTTTTTTTCTTCTCTTCCTATTTTTTATGACCGTTTAGGTGGCAACACCGGCAGCCTACTCGGCGGCGTCATAGTGCCCGGCGGTAGTGGCAACCCTAGTAATAGTAGTAGCAACAACAACAACAGCAACAGCAACAATCAACAACAAGTAGACCCAGAATCATCACCACAACACCATCAACAACAACAACAACACCACCACCACCTCCTCCAACAACAACATCATTCCACAACACTCACCAACAGTCCACAACAACAACAACAGCTGAAGCAAAGCGGCAGCGGCAAGACAAGCGGCAGCGACCTGCACATTGCCGCCGGCAGCGAACGTAGCCTCTCCCGCTCCTCACTGGGCGGTGCCACGGAAACGGGCCATAGTGCCACGCCCTCGCCCAGCGCCTATCTGAAGCGAGAGCGAGAGCGGGACAGAGAGCGTGAACGAGAGCGCGAAAGGGAACGGGAGAGGGAGCGGGAACGAGAGCGCGAGCGTTCATTATCCCATGATCGAGAGCTGGAGGGAGGAGTGGGAACAGGAGGCGGCACAGGAGGATCACCTTCCTCGTCGCCACTACAGCCGCCACCGCCGCCGCCCTCCTCGCATCATCCGCACTTTGGGCAACATCCGCTGTCCCTGCTGCCCAGCCACCATCAGCTGCATGCCACCCACCACGAGTTGAGCGCCGCCGCTGCTGCTGCGGCTGCTGCCCATCATGCCCATGCCCATGCCGCGCATGCCGCTCATGCTCATGCCCTGGCCAGGGCGGGATCTCCGCTGGAGCATCATCATGCCCTCATGCATCATCGCCGGGCATCCCTATCGCCCTCGGCGGCCGCTGTAGCTGCTGGCAATGCCGCTGCCGCCTCACAAAGAGGCAGCAGCAATAGCGGCGCCAGTCCGGCTGGCAGTCTACTCTCCTCAGTCCGGGCGCAGGATGTGGCCCAGGCCAATCGATTGCTATTACCCCTACCCCTGAATGCCTGCCATCGGTGCGATGTCTGCGGCAAGCTTCTGAGCACCAAGCTCACCCTGAAGCGGCACAAGGAGCAGCAGCATCTGCAGCCGCTGAACAACGCTGTCTGCAATCTGTGCCACAAGGTCTTTCGCACTTTGAACTCGCTGAATAACCACAAGAGTATCTATCATCGTCGCCAGAAGAATCATCATTCGTATTTCCATCATGGCGGTGGAGTTGGTCAAGCGGTGGGCAGTCCTGGTAGCCGTCTGCATCAGTCTTTGAGTTCGCTTAGTGCCGCCGCCGCTGCAAGTGGCGGTGGGGCAGGTGGAGCTGGCGGAGCTGGTGGCAATGCTGTGGCCGCTGCCGCAGCAGCAGCAGCTGCAGCTGCCGAATTGCTGCTGTCGCCAATAGTGGGAGCTGCAGCGGTGGCCGGTGGAACGGCAAGCTCCACGCTTCAACTGGCAGCAGCCCATCAGCAGCAGCAACAGCAACAACAGCAGCAGCAGCAACAACATCAGCAACAGCAACAGCAGTCGCCGGGCATTGTCAAGCCGTGCATGGATTTCTTATAAGATCAGCAGCAACTCTTGCAGCAGCTGTTCCACGTGGCGCTCAATAACTCCGCGGCAGCAGCGGCGGCAGCAGCAGCGGCAGCAGCTGCAGCGGGCCCAGGAGGAGGAGGAACGGGAGTGGAAGGTGTAGGCGGCGGTGGTGAGTACGGACCGGGCTCGAGTGGCACAACGCCCACCGTGGATCTCACACAGCTGGAGGGTGGTGGTGGCGGTGGGTTTCATCATTTGCCGCATCATCTGGGCCATCATCAGCATCCGTTGTCGCATCAGCATCCCCACCAGCTGCCGCATCCGCATCCTTACGAACGCATGAATTTACTAGACCAATAAGCGCGGGAAAGTATGCTACGGAGAGCAAGGATCAAGGAGGGAACAGAAGAAGCAGGAGCATCAGGAGGAGGAGGAGGAGAAGGAAGAGTGGTACAGGAGGAAGCATAGCATCTAGCAGGAGGACACACCCATACACACACACACACACACACACACACCACATACACAATGTATATTTCGGATCTCACAGAAAGCGGAAAATTCAAAGACTTTTCGGCCAGGACAGCGACGGGAAGATGATGATGCAAGCCAACAAGGATACCAAGGAACCGAACGAACGAACCTAGGAGAGAAGAGACGAAAGAAGACAAAGAGGGAGAGAGAGAAAAAAAACAATTTTTAGGCAAATGGAAAAACTGTGATTATATTTACGACTTGATTATAAAGCAAGCGCAGAAACAAAAGTCTTTTACGATACAAAACACTGGAATAAAGGACTTGCAAGGACACAAGCACACACACTCTCACACACACGTACATATAAGGATTTATATATATATATATTTTTTTTTTGTAGTCTCCCAAATTGGGAGGCAAGAGTTTTAGATCAGCGAGAAGACCTAGAGATTTAGGATAGAAGAAAGCAGCAGCCGGGAGAGAAGACTGTTAACCACTCATACATTCAAAACCCATCCCATAAGCACAACCCGAGTATTAGCCAAGGGAACCGAAAGAACCGAATACCCGAACATTGAGGTTGCATCCATAACCCCCCCCCCCCCCCTCGAGACCCAATCCCAAAAACCCTTACACTTTCCGGTCTTTGTACAGCATTTTCTAATTCTATTTCTTCATCCAAACAAAGAGTACATACTAATGCATTTTTTTTTTGTATTTTTTTTATGTGTATCATAGTAAGATATCAGATATCAAAGAAGATATATATATATAAACAAAAAATTTGTGTACACTAAAAATATTCATGAAATGAGTAGTAGAGCCAAGGTCTATGTAAAAACCCCATGTAAACTTAGACCTACCAAGTAAGTCACAGAAAAAAACTGAAATTAAGAACTGTGTGTGTAATACCATTTTTTTTTTTTTACTTATGATATTACCAACATAATAACTATAACTATACGAATATAATATATGAATACAACTAAGACTATGGACTCACACACACAGCAAGGCCATATAAAAATCTTGGGGATGATCTGAAGGGATTGTACATAGAACTGAAAGTTAAACTGAAGCTGAGGTGGCAGACACAGAGAGGAAAAGGACTAGGACAAGGACTGACTAGCTTTAAACTCAACAACTCAACGCGCGAACAATGAAATTGTCGGTTGACCAAAACGACGACGACTAATATATATGCTTTCCCATTGGCAGAGACACACACAACACACTATACTGAACGCATAATCAAAATTGAAGAGGTATTACGTTGCTTCGCACCTTACATTAATTTGAAGACTGAAGATTGAACGATCATTCGAAGTGGAACTTCGTGCAATTTCATCTTGGAAGAGGAGATCGGACGGGGACTGAATACGGAAGAGATGATCAGTAGTAGCCTTAGTTAAAAGTGGGGGAAAACGGGCCTAGCAGGGTATCTTTACATACCGAAAACGGGAGCTCGAGCGGGAAAATAATGCAAACGCAGAAGCACGAACAGGAGCTAGAGGAGGAGCAGAAGCAGGAGCTGAAACGCTGTGTGCGAGTATAGTCGAATTTTATTTTTTATACAAAAACAAAAAAAAAAAACGAAAAAAGAAAACCTATTATAATTAGCACTTAGTGTAACACACACACACAAACACGTACACATACCGACCGACTCACAAAAAGCCTAATTCCCCATTGTATTTTTTTTTTTGTTCTTGCTTCTTTTGGCAAACCGAAAAGTCTGAAAAGTTGATTAAGTTTGATATTAATCATCCACGTTTTGATACCAAATTTTCGATTTACTTAGCCTACGCGACATACTATATATACACACGACTATAATAAGTTTAACGTACCGAAAATACTGTGTATACTGTGTATTTTACTTACATATAAGGGAGAACCCTCCGTGTTTGTTATGCCCACGCGAGAGATCAGAGATCACAGATCAAAGAAGAGAGAACCGAACCTCATATTCACAAATGTCACCTCGTTTTTATTTAATTATTATTATTATTAATATTATTATTATTATTATTATTATTATTATTATTATTATGCTCAATAAATGTGGAAATGTAAATGTAAATGTAAAACCCAACTACAACTAAATGTTGTTTACAATATCAACTTGTACCACTTACTAAAGCAGAAACCAGAAATATTCACAAACACTCAGTTCACATGTGAGTACAGAAAGCAGAACTCCAACTCTACGCCGAGAGGGAGAGAGGAGGAGCTAACCACTAACTAAACTAAACTAACTAAATAGCATATTGATACTCGAAATAGCAGCAGTAAGAACCCAGAAAGCATACACAGAAAGCATATACCGAAAGCAGAAACCAAAAAAGCAAGAATACCTACCCATAGAAGGCCTGCTTAACGATACTATGGTTGGTTTTTTTTTTTAAATATTCCTATTCGTGTAGTTGAACCCCTCGCCCCAAGACATACCTTTTGCCAGTTAAGTCAATGTATGCATACTCCGAACTCCGTATTATCCAATGAACCATTAGCTCCAAGCCACAGAAAGCTTACAATTACCATAACAATTACAATACGCGATATAAGAAATAAACTAACTACAATAACAGTAACGGTAACAGTAAAAGTAACAGTAACAGCAAAAGTTCAGTAACTGTAACAGGAACGGTACAGTAACTGTAACAGTCACAGTAACAGTGCTGTAACTACTTAAATATACAAAATACATATTTAAAATAGCAAAGGAATCCAAGAAGCAGCATTCAATCGAATATAATGCATGGAAATAGAAAAACACAGACACCGGTCTTGGACACCAATCCAAGACGGCAGACAGGAATCAAAGACAACAGGAGCCAATTCAATACCAATATCTCATATAGTACAGACGCTTAAATACTTGTAGCGTTAGAAATAATAACTTACCCATAACCAAGAAACCAAAACCGAAACCGAATCCGAATCCATAGCCAAGACCCACTCCAGATCGAAGATCGAGAAAAAAAAATAAACAATAGCCACAATAGCAAAACAGCAACCAGATACAATTTTTATTTGGCGACCGTGATGATACCCCCTGAATCCATCTTAAGCCAGGCAAATGATCGTAGATCTAGCCCCAGTGAGAAAGAAACAATAGCAACCAATAGCCTAGCCAGAATACCAATAGATAAAGAAGATACAATTTTCATTTTGGCGACCGTGATCCCTCACTCAACAAAACAATACTTACAACAAACACAAACTTTAAGAAATAACAAACTATTAAGTTTTCCACTCTAGCCTAGTAAGAGAAGTGTACATTTTTGTCTCCCGTGTATAAAAGCAAGGTGCCAGCACTTAAGAAGCCGATAAAAAAAACTTTCCACACACATACATACATACATTTTACATATATTACATACGAGTATATGTATATGCAAAGCAAAGGAAAAAACAAAAACAAAATAAAAGTTTTCAATAATTACTAATTTTACGAATTTGTGTAACAAAAAAATAACAACATTTATTTCCAAGGAAAGACATTAAAAAAAAAAAAAAAGCACTCACACTCACAAGACAGACAGAAGACACATTGAGGACACGAAAGTATTTTCATAAAAATAAAAAACAAACTGATATCGTGTTATTATTTAAATAAATAGAATGTATATAAGTGAACCAATTGTATGTGCCGAGGCTTTCTTTCTTACTTGTTGCGCCACTTGCGTGTGAGAAGGGGTCTGGGGGAAAAATGGGGCTGATCCGCTACTAACCCTGCTCCCCGTCTCCGTCTCAGTTTTGGTCATCTGTGTGGAGTGCCTTAACCCATTCACCTTGCCCGGTTTTACATCATTTCTCTCATTGTGCCAGGTGTCCCTGTGTTGCTCTCAGTGTTGACCCCCCCCCCCCTGTTGATCATCGGACCTAACATCTATTTTAAACAAAAAAAGAAACCACCTCAAGTCACGCATCTATACACACTACCGCCCATACACAATCGATAACGCTCTAGTCGTAACCTGTAACTGTTAACTCTTAGTCGATAACACGGCCCATCGTCCATTGCCCCCGCCAGAGGTGTTGGTGGTGCACAAAACCCCCCACCCCCACCCAGATTCAAATCTTCAAACTTATTTTTGTTACGTATCTGTATATGTATTGTTATTTATTAATGTCCTTTTGCCATCACTAGCGAACGCGCATGATCATGTCCTGACTTGAGCTCCAGGACGTGTTCATGTGTGTACAAATCACACATTTCAGTTCCCTTAACCCTACACCCCCACAAAGAGTGTGCTCCTCTTAAGGAAAAGTACATAAATCTCCAAGAAACCGGTTCTCTTAGAATTGGTAAAAAAAAAAAAAAACAAATTTCCAAAAAAAAAAATATATATACAAATCTATTTGAGCATACCAAACAAAAAAATCCAATCCACCAATCCAACAATTTACAGGAAACTCGCCCAAGAAACTCTTCTCATGCCAACTCTGCGGTAAGCTCCTCTGCTCGAAAGCCTCGTTAAAGCGTCACATTGCCGACAAGCATGCCGTGCGCCAGGAGGAGTATCGCTGCGCCATCTGTGAGCGGGTCTACTGTTCTCGGAACTCCCTAATGACGCACATTTATACCTACCACAAGTCCCGGCCCGGTGAAATGGAAATGAAGGACATCAAGCTCTACAATCAGTTCAACTCGTCGATCTGAGACATGACACCCTTGCCGGGTCAGCAGCAACAGTCTCAGTCTCAAACTCAGCCTCAAACTCAGCCACAAAATCAAATGCAACCACAGCCACTAGCGAAGAAAGCCAATACCAACACGACCATGACAAGCACTAGCTACCACAGCCAGACCCAGACCCAGACCCAGACCCAGAACCAGACCAGTACCGATCAGTACCAGCTGCTCATCCAGCAGCGACAGATAATGACACTATACGACTACTATCTGGGTCACAGTCACAGTCACAGTCATGGCGGTGCCTCTTCGATTGCCACCACGAGCAACTAGGATAGACTAGAACGCGACTAGACCTAGCACTCAGCTCAAACTTAAAGCAATGCCATTATGTAGTGATATATATACACATCTACCTACCAATTCTATTATACAAGACGATCAAAGAGAGAGGGAATACGAAGAATACGAATACAAAATACGAACAATTATTAAGAGATACTAAAAGAAAAAAGACACTAGACCTTAAGATAGACCTAAGCCTAGGAGGTAAAGCTCCTCCTTTTAGATTATCCAGATCACACACACAACTGTACATCGATATCTTGACCTAACACGTAGTAGTAGTAGACTTGCTGACTTTTTCACAACTTACATGCCTATGGACCAGTATATATACAACTGTTTACACTCTGTGGCCTTCTTTTACCTTATACCTCATACAACGTACTCGGTAGTCAATTTTACAATATTTATATAGAGCTCTCTTTTTTCGTGGACGGGACGACGGACCTCGCACACAAGTTGCCTTCTCTAAAAAAAATAAATACCTACATAACATTTTCACACTAGACACTCTGGACAAAGCTTGAACAGATCATAAAGTGCTTTCTTCCTTAACGTTACACACACAGGAGTGTGCTTACAATATATAAAGATATATATATATATTTAAAATAGTAGTTGATAAAATGGATGAGATAGAAAAAGAACGAATTCAGATTGTGTTTATGAACACGGCGTGCGGCTCGGCTTACCATCAACAAGAAGATAAACAAGGATACGCATAGAGCAAGAGATAATGAGGCAAGAGGAATCCAAAAAGTATCGAAGAATAACGAGAACAAATGCTGGCGCCACACACATCCACAGTACCCCACAGTACAGTTGCCACAAACTCTCGCTCGCGACTCGGAGCCTGGTTCCACTTGCCCTCAACGTCGCTGCAACATCGACCTTAATTCGCTAGAAGCCACCACCCGCTACCCGCTACCCGCACCCGCTACTCGTTAGTCAGTCCAATATAGAAGATCGCGCGCTTGCTAAAGGTTAGCCCCAAACATCTTACAACTACATTGGTAGCCAAGTATCCGACCATGCGCAGATACGTAGTTAGTACATTACATGCTATCCTCCCACTCTCTACTCGCTAATCGCTCTATCCTCCCCTCTCTCTCTCTCTGTCTCTCTACTCGCTCTCCCGCTATCACTATCTCTCCAATTGAGCAAAGTGTCCTGAACTCGGCTCTCCTTCTATCTTTCTATCTCTCTGCTACTTGCCATACACTACACTAACGATACATTGGGCGTACTCGCTCGACCGTCACCACCTCAGCGCTATCGATATCTTCTGTAAAAATTGTTTCATCTGCTAAACAGTTGTGTTAGCAGGAAGTGGGTATAGCAGCCTTGGTCCTTGGCTAATAGAACCTACTACCAGCACTCTACTCGTATTTCCCTGCCGGTACTCGTATGTATATTGTAACCATATCTCTTGCCTGCTCACGCGAACTCCGAACTCGTCTCTACCCGCTCTTGCTCTTGCTCTCGCTCTCGTTCTCGCTCTCATTTTCCACTAGACTCGCCGTAGCTATAGCCTAAACTAACTCATGTACAAAGACCATCTGAGACCTGTAAGTACGACCCGCACACCACTTGCTACAGTAGTTGAACTCGCTCTTTCTCTGTTTCCTACTCGCTCTCTGTCACAAACGCCTAACAACAACAACAAATATAACCCAACTGCAATTCAACTCTTAGCCATTTAACACTAGAAGAGCGTAGAGGGAAGATCTTCCTCCCTCTCGCTTCTTCTCTCTATCTTTCCTTTTTCTTCTCCCGAATTAACCGTAGTGACCTCGCTCCTTCTTCTTCTTGATTGACTTGGTTAACTTTCAGCCATTCACTCACGAGAAGATCGAACCACCTGTAGAACTAACGATCAGATGCGGAGGTCCCACCACTAACACCCAATACCCTTCTTAGCTCCTCTGTTCATCTGATCTTCTTCGACCTCCTGCGACCTTCTACGTTGATTTGGCATCTCTCTTCTCGCTCTCTGCGTTTCCAGTACTCTCGTATTGTTGTCTCTTTCTGATCCTGTTCCTCTCTGTCTCTCTTACTCTCTGTCCCCATTACCTACTGTTCCCGCTCTGATGCAACTGTACAAATAAGCAAGAGTACTACCCACATATGTACAAAGATACTTATATCTATATAAATACTATATAATATGAATATATAAATAATAATGGATAACGAACGCTGCAACTCCTACAATAGATCTATACATAATATAGAAATCATAGAAATCTCAAATATATATATCACAAAATTTTCGTTTTTGGTAAGTTTTGCGTCGTCGTCGGGAATATAAATTGAATTCAGACTCGCCACGCTTCCTCCTTCACGCTCGATCGAGTCGGGGGTCCCCAAAACTACTAAACTAACTGCAATCCATAGTTAATCAATCATTTACTTAACGCTTTCGTTCGAAATAATCCAAAATTTACTAGAAAAAAAAAAAGAAAAGCAAAAAAATTAAAATTAAAGCGACGACCTTGCTCGCTCGCTACGACACATCTGAAATCCATATTCGAAATGCGATTAGCTTCTAATTTAGCCTAATGTTCATTGCTTTACTTTTGATTCTTTGCTCTCTCTCTCGCTTGGCTCTCTGCATGTCACTACGCCACACACACGCTTGCCACACTCTATGCCACTCGCCACTCGCTACTCGCTGCTTGCTTGCTTGCATGTGTGTACATTTGCTTGTTACCCCACAACCATATCCTTTACATCCACATTATCACTCACACCGCACTCCACACACTCATTGACATACGTACGTGTTGTGATTTGCATGTGTACTTTTGTTTGGTTTTGTAGTGTAACTCTTTCGTACCTGTATCTCGTACCTGTATATATGTACAAATCGGTTGTTGACTAGCCCGAAATTTCCCTTAAAAAAACACAAGTCTACGGAGTAGTCACCAGTGTACAAAAAGTACAGTTCCGACGTCGCCGAGACGGTACAAGCACAGGCATGCATGAACCAGGAGCTCAGCAGCCTCTCTCTCTTTAGTAGGACACAGCAGTTAGTAGCTTTAATAGTAGCGATCCTTCTCCGTCATTACTCCATACATAATATGCATATAAAAACATATATCTATATTAATAATAATATACAATAAAGAAGAAGTTTCCGTTTTCGTTCCGAGCTGTTTCCGCTTAGCGCGCGTACTGTACATTTATCAAGTAAAGAAGCTGGAAACAGGGCGGCACAAGTTGAAAACTGAATTTTGCATATATTTATTCTTAGCTTTTATACAAAATACATATATAAAAACTTATATACTCGAGTATTCCAACTATATAACGCTTTATCTCTACTATTTGCTAGCAACCAAACTTAAACTCAAATTCAAACTTAAACTTAAACTTAAATATAAATTTTAACTTGAACTTAAACTCAAACTTAAACTTGAACTCAACTTACAACTTAGGCAGTTTCTAGTCCTTTTTAATATATATATATAGAGCATTCAGCATTATCTATTATATCCTATTTTATTTTAAACATCTTCCTATCTATCCTCTGTCCCAACCCCGTATTCCTATCCTGGTCGCCTGGATGGGTTAGACCCTCCTTAGCCTAGCCTAGTATCTTCAGCCTAAAAACTTGCACTTTTATTTTCCATACTTTCTGAAAAACATCACCCACCCAAACACCACAACAACAACAACGGCAGCAATATAAATATAAATACTTATATATATATATAAAAATATATACCACTAAAGAGTTACCCCTGATAAACCAGCTTCCTTTAGATCTCCCTTACTAACACCTGTTTTTTCTTTCCTCGGCGCAGGACCTCACAGCATCAGCCGCTCGGCAGCCACCTCGCCCACCAGCTCCACCTCGTCACCACCATCGCCCTCGCCCACGACGGTGGCCCTAACCTCGCCCACCAGTTCGCTGAATGGCAGCCTGGCCGCCGCCGTCTACAGCCTGCACAGTCATGCCGGGCATCTACATGGGGGACATGGACATGTTCTGGGCTCACCGCCGCGTCCTGGCAGTGTGGGCAGCAGTGTGGGCAGCAACCTGTGCTCCTCCTCCACCTCCAACAACAACAGCAGTAGCAACCTCAGCAATAGTGGGAGCAACAACAGCAATGGCTCCTCCAATCCCACCTCCAATGGCAACAGCATCAACAACAATAATAATAATAATAATAACAGTAATAATAATAATAACAATAATGGTAGTAGTCCAGGCAGCCAGGCGGCAACGGCGACGCAATCGGGGACACCACAACTGCCGCTGCGCATGCCACCGCCCACCAGCGGCGGTATCAACGAGCCACAGGAATGTCCCTACTGCCGGCGTACCTTCTCCTGCTACTACTCGCTAAAGCGGCACTTCCAGGACAAGCACGAGCAGTCGGACACGCTGTATGTGTGCGAGTTCTGTCACCGGCGGTATCGCACCAAGAACTCGCTGACGACGCACAAGAGCCTGCAGCATCGCGGCTCCAGCGGCATGCTGAAGCGGTTGCTCAAGACATCGGCCATTAAGCATGGTCTGGTGGGACATGGCGGCGGTCATGGTGGTCATGGCGGCGGTGCACATCATCCGCATCCGCATGCGCATGCGCATCATCATCATGCGCTGGCGCATCAAAGGACCAGCCTGTTTGACTTCACCAGCGAGCTGGGACAGCCGCCGCCGGGCATCCAATAGGAGCTAAGTTGGAATGCCATCTTTTAATGGAGAATAGAAAGAGAGAGAGATAGAGAGAGAGCCCGCCTGGAGAGGATCAGAAGATCAGGTGATCAGGCTAAGACCAGCTACACACACTTTGCCCCAAGCAGCCGCAGCAGCAGCCGCAGCAGCAGCAGGAGCGGCAGCAGAGACCCTCTCGCTGGAGTCCAAATCCAGCAGGTCCTGCTGACCCAGAAATATCCTTAATTAAGCTTAGGCATACTTTGGCGTCAACTGTTTTATTATTCTTATTCTTTATCTTACGTAATCGTATAGATATATATGTTTTTTTTTTTTTTTTATATATCTTGTATCTTTTATGTGGTAATTTGTATCTTGTAATCCATTAGTTTATTCGTGCCGCTCCCCCTCTACTTAGTAGTTGGAAGCGCCCTTCGCTGCTTCATGTGCAATACCTCAAGGATCGTGTAAATACTTTCGATAAATCATAAAATACCTCTGGAGCTGCACGAGAGAGAAAGCAGGCCACTAAAACATATAAAACAAAATACACACAAACAGCGTGAAGTTGCGTTTAAGGTATATACTTATTAGATTTAAAGTTATGTTTAATCAAAAAAAAAAAACAAGCAAAAAACACAACAACAACAACAACAAAATGGGAAGAGAACGAAGGACTACACACGCACACTTGCAAACAGGAGCGAGAGCCGAGCGGATGGAGCAGTAATACGAAGCCCCCCAGTACATATCATCTGAATCTGAATCTGAAAGGTATACCCCTCCAAAAAATTCGAATCTGAACCTTCAGTCCGGTCAGCGCCCGCTCCTACGCTCTACGATTCCCAACTCGTTGGTTCTACTCGCTCAAAACAAACACACACACACACACAAACACAACAAGTCTCATAAAAAAGCAGACCTCCTTATATTATTTTCTAGTTTTACTTAACTTAAACTTATGTTATCTGCCAACCGTTGCCCGACAGCAGCGAGACCTAGAGTAAGACAGAGAGAGAAAGAGCGAGATGTGTGTATTTTTTTTTTTTTTTTATGCATGTCAAAATAACATAAATTGTAAATGTAGGACTTTATATAAGACTAGAGTTAAGGTTAAAGCAAATCTAATGTTAAACATAAAGGAATTCGTTGCAAGACGACGAGTAACAAATAACGAGTAACAAAAGCAAACAAGCAACAAACAAACAAAAGTAAAACGTTATCAGGGATTAAATATCAAGTATGTAGTAGCAAAGTCTCCTCTTTTTCTACTTATACACTCACACATATACGACGAATAAAGTAACAGAAATTAAAAACAAATTTTTTATACAGATGCACATGCATATATCTGTATATAAATGCATATATATGTATGTGTACACAAAGAGAAACAATTATACTAAAGTCTATGTATACATGTATATACTTTACACCATTTACCTTTATATGTACCACTATATATATATATATATATATATATATATGCAGACACACACAGGCACACACAGAAGAGAAAGAACAAGAAGAGCTGTAGCAACAAACAATTTTTTGCAAAAACACAAAAAACAAAACAAAACCGTAAAGTAACTCAGTGATTTTTCACCAGCGAAGTACAAATGTTCTGAAATTAAATTTAATGACAAAAAATGAAAAGAAAAAACGAATCGTGAGAAAAATATCGTAAGCAAAGCAAATCAAATATCAGCGAGTAGAGCAGAGACAACACGCTTTAGAACGTTCAGTAACCAGCGAGTAGCGTGTTGACAATAACCAGCGAGAATCAGCAAACAGTAAACAGTTGCACTGCCTCAACACACACTCAGGAGCTAGAACTAGACGTAGAACTGCCACAGTCTGGGTCCCATCGGGAATGTGATGCTGCCAGTGCAAAACAAAATAGAGAATTTCAAGCCGATAAGTCGCCAAAGAAGTTAATGAATAAAAACAGTTAGTAGTGTGCGGAGGAAGGAGAGAGGAGAATGTGTATCAATTCAATGTCTCAGGAATTTCTTACAAAAATTAAACCAATTTAAACCTTATAATATAGCACACATACTTACATACAATACAATACATATATCTATATATAATATATACACTTGCAATGGGGCATATCATCATCTTCATCATCATCATAAACAACAGCAGTGCGAAAGTTTTCCGGAAAAAAAAACTAAAAAAAAACCTAGATATTTAGAATAGCAACAGTCGTAGGCGAGTAATTAGTATTCTTTGTGCCATGGAACCCACTCGCTGGCACGCATGGAAATGGGAAATGGAATGGTAATGGTATAGGGAATGGGAATCAGATGATATAGTAGTCAGGTTTCACGAGGTCCTCCCTAACCTACCTTATCAGCGTCATGCGTCAGCGTTCAGGCGAAGTTCCATCCAGGTTAAATATTGTATATGGCTATCAGGTTCTCCGGATTTAAGCGTTTTCGTAGTCTTAATTAATTTATTCAGAACCTTACAGATACACAGATACTGAAAGGGATTAGAAGTCGGCAGGTATCCATTATAAAATGGGAATTTTTATGGCGTGAAGCGAGTGGCGAGTAGCAAGAAGCGAAAACCGAGTGGCGAGTAGCGAATCGCAGGGATTTTCATGGCATCTGATTTTTTCTTCTTCCACTTACACACATATTCAAATTTTTTTTTAATCTAATGTAAGAATTTTAATTTAAAAATATTTTTTAATATTTTACTCGGACATGAAATTAAGTTTAACATTTTAGTGTTTAATTTTTACTAAAAGAAAAGAATTATACAATTATTATTATTATTATAATTATTAATCCTATTATTAATATTAATATTATAATTATTATTTTGAGAATTTGAATGAACGAATACGAGAAAACGAAAAATAATGCAAATGCTAACTGCAAACAACAACAAATCTGTGATCTTACAAATCTTTGACAAAGTGAAAACAAATTGCATTTTCATTGTGCGAAATTCCCTTTTGGCTGTTTTTTTATATATATAAACTATATATACTTTTTATATATTATGTTAAACCATACAAAATTTATGTTTAGATACTCGACGACGACGAAACTGTGAATGCGAAACCTTTGTATTATTTTTTGTGCACTTTTCTTTATACACACGACGTATACGTATTGTTTATGTATCCAATTAAACCTAAAAAACACACCTTTATTCAAAATTATATTGTTTTGGCCAATAAAAAACTACCATCTTTTAAAGCAAAAACCGAAAAGAAAACACGATACATTTTGGGAGTTTGATACATAATATACTTAAATTATTTAGTTTTTAAGTTTTTTAAAACCCTTTGTGTTTGTCGGGGAAAGAACTCAGGAAAGCCGAAACGATTGCTCAGGAAACTACCTTTATATCTATATATGTATATATATATATATAGTACTTGTAAGATGCCAAAGTCGATGCCGAGATGCCGATGCCCATTCCCCGAAGATGGAGAACCGAACCACTCCTACATGGCCAGAATAACCCGAAGCAGATATATATTTCAAGCCAATAATCAGAAAAGAGAGAGTTTTTAATCATATTAATGTAGTTGATAGCTCTAAAGTTCATTTAAAGAGATATTCTTAGACATAGAAAACGTATATGTATGACGCACTTTTCCTCACCAAACACCAAACACCAAGCCCAAGCCACAACCCCAGCCCCACACACACAACCAGAGCTCGTATAATAAGTCGGGTCTGCTTCCAAGGAATCTTAAGAGAGTCGCTCTCTCGTTTGCTATGGCTTGTACATTGCAGGCAAAGCATGAAAGATCGGTATTTTCGAGCTCTGCGTACAAAAAAGGAAATTAAGTAAAGGAAGTGAAGCCTCCTACCCAAAAAATATATCTTTTATCAGTTACCCAGAGTCTGTATCTTACACTCGCTCTCAAGCAAGCCAGGGGGAGATCAGTGAAAAGGTCAGATCAGTATCGGAATAAAGCTAAGAAATTAATGATGGACAAAATGCAACGCATATCACAAAATGAAGAAAAGGGTTAAAAGCAAAAAGGAAAATTAAATTAAATTACAAAATTCGAAAAAAAAAAATCACGAATCTTTAGATAATTGAAAATTATTAGTCAAAATTATTTATTATATTATATATATACACATACGATGCAAATACATACATATATATTGTATATGTGAATATATATAAACGAAGAAAAAAAACTAAACCAAAAACAAATACATTTCGGAACTATGCTGTTTATTAATTGAACTTTTCGGTATTTAAAACAAAAGAAAATCTGTGATTAACTACAAAATTTAAATTTTTAAAATTAATTGTATATTTATATTTAATTACAAACAAAAAACAAAACATGCACACCAGTGAAAAATCTAAAAAAAAAAAAAAAAGAAAACAATACAATGTATATGCGATGGCATTTCTCAGATACTTTTCACTCAGGAGGCAGACACACACAGATACACACACATCCTTCGCCAAAAAGAAAGCACAACTCATGCAGTATATACATCTGTATATTAGTTATACTTGAAAAGGACACCTGAATGAACATTTAAAATAATATTACTATTTTTTTTGTAGGATTTACTAGACATAATATATATATATATATATATAAATATATATATATACAAACATTATGTATATGTATATCTGTAATTTCGAACACTTTTAAAGTCCGAATTTATTAACAAAAAAAAAGCTAACGAAAGAGAAGTGAAGGCGTACGAATAATTATGTATCTCGTAAAGTCATGCAAATTACACGTTAGTAAATAAATTGCACAAGTAAGAAACAAGAAGAAAAACCATTTCATGCATACGAAGCATACAATGTATACAAACTAATTGTACATTTTTTTTTATTACTAAACAAAAACAAAAACTATTGAAAATCAAACACAACCGCCAACTCGGAAGTAACAGTTGCAACTTAGTCGATAGTCAATGTCGATAGACACACACACACACACGCAGGCGTCATCGTCCCACAACATTTATTTGCAACGCAGAAAAACACAAAAAAGAAAAGAAAACAAAAGAAAAAACAAGCTGTAAACAAAGCAAAGCAAACCCGAGAGTCAGGTGGAAGAGAGTATGTATAACAGCATAAAGGAATAAATTTGCAGGCTCAACCGTGCCGTACTGTGAGCGCACGGCCAGCAGCAAGAACAAGCATCAAACAAAAATATATATATAAATAATATAATTACATGTATACAAAGAGAACACTAATTATTAATAAAAATACAAAAAAAAAAAAAAAAGGCTCTAGTGTTTTTACTTTATTTTTCTGGGTGAGGGGAGCTTAAAATACTCCGCGGCCGCTTTAAAAAATTCAAAAGTCGATTACTTCTAACGATTGTATTGCCACCTTGTATTATTGTACCATGGCAATAATACAGGGTGGCCTGAATGCCAGAAACAGTGAAACAAACAGCGCTTGAAATTTGCAATCCACATACATATGTGGATCATATGCGAGCAGTCCTCGGCACGGGTGCTTACATTTAAACTTCAAGGGCAAGGCAAGTATCAGAAACATAACAAGAAAAAATGGAGAATGAGATGAAAGAAGAGAAAAAGAAAATATGCAGAAGAGAACAAAAACGGATAGAGAGAAAAGTCCATCCAAGTCAATTGGACTAAATTAAAAATGAAATAAAACCGAACGCTACGCACTCCGGGCGTAGATTTCTCCTGCTTTCATATGAATTTCCACTTTCCAGTCAGTCTGGCAGCTCTATTATGGCAGCCCAAAACTATCGATAGTCGACTATCGCGGCTCAGGGCCCATCAATTACCGATAGTCTGGGGTGGAATCATTATTTTTTTTTTTTAGCTGTGGGCGTATATTTTGGATTACAAAAATCATTGTAAATAAAGACAAGTGGAGTGCGACAGAGCGCGAGAGCCATGGCCCAGGGTATGCCCAATCAGCCCAAGTTCCTGCCCCGCATCGAGCGGAGTGCCGGCAACTCGTATGTGGCCACCGCCTCCGGCAATCCCTTCGAGACGGACGAAGATGAGGAGATCTTCAGCAGGCACAAGATGGTTTTACGCGTGCCCAGCGACTGCACCGGCGATTTGCAGCATTTGACGGTGTCGCGGAACTGGCTGGTATGCATCCTGGGCACCGGAGAGCGGACAACGCTGCTGCGCTTCTTCCTGCCCCGTGCAATACCGCCGGGAGGTAAGTACGGCTCCCGGGTAATGTTTGCCCAGTAACAGTGGGTTTTTCTTGCCGCAGAGCTGGCTCTGGAGAAGTACTTGTCTGGATCGGGTTACAAGATAACCAAGATATTCCTGGATCCCACTGGGCACCATCTCATTGTGGCTCTGGTGCCGAGATCCGCCTCCGCTGGCGTCTCACCCGACTTCCTGTACATCCACTGCACCGAGTCACCGCAGGCCCAGCAGCTCAAGGTGCGCCGCATTGAAAAGTTCAAGGATCACGAGATCACAGCCGTCGCCTTTAATCCTTACCATGGCAGCGATTCGACCACCGGCTCCATATTGCTGGGCACCAGTCGTGGCTTGGTTTTTGAGACCGAGCTGAGTCCCGCCGCCGAGGGTCATGTCCAGCGTAAGCAACTGTACGACTTGGGTCTGGGCAGGCCCAAGTATCCCATAACTGGCTTGAAGCTGCTCCGGATACCCAACAGCAGCCGGTACATAGTGGTGGTGACCAGTCCCGAGTGCATTTACACATTCCAGGAGACACTGAAGCCGGAGGAGCGCTCACTGCAGCCGATATTTGCGGGCTATGTGAGTGGAGTGCAGGAGCCGCATTGCGAGGAGCGAAAGACCGACCTGACCTACTCGCAGCTCCGATTCTTTGCCCCGCCGAATAGCAAGTACCCTAAGCAGTGGGCGTGGCTGTGCGGCGAGGGAATACGCGTGGGAGAGGTGAGTCTTAGGTAATCTTTGTGTTATCCCGTGGTCTATATAGTCTTTTGATTCCAGCTCTCCATCGAGGCCAATAGCGCCTCTACTTTGCTGGGCAGCACCCTCATCCCATTGGACTTTGAGAAGGCCAAGCATCTCTCCTACGAGGAGCGTAGACTGAGCATACCCAAGGCCTTTGTGCTGACGGAGTACCATGCCGTGCTCCTCTATGCGGATCATATAAGAGCCATCTGCCTGCTCAACCAGGAGCAGGTGTATCAGGAATCCTTCGATGAGGCCCGCGTAGGTCGTCCTTTGAGCATCGAAAGGGATGAGCTTACGGGTTCCATATATGTGTACACTGTGAGGACGGTCTTTAATCTGAGAGTGACTCGCGAGGAGCGAGATGTGTGGAAGATTTACCTGGACAAGGGTCAGTACGAACTGGCCACTGCCCATGCAGCCGAGAATCCGGAGAATTTACAGCTGGTGTTGGCCCAGCGTGCAGATGCCGCCTTTGCCGAGGGTTCCTACCAGGTGGCAGCGGATTATTACGCAGAGACAACCAAGTCCTTTGAGGAGGTGTGCCTCAAGTTTATGGTTCTACCAGATAAAAGACCCATCATCGACTATGTAAAGAAACGACTGAGTCGGCTGACCACCAAGGCAACCCGCCTGGAGGCAGAGGAAACGGATGAAGGGGAGTCCGCCGAGGACCTTAGCAATGCCATCAAGGCCTTGGTGATCTGGCTAATCGATCTGTATCTCATCCAGATCAACATGCCCGACCAGAATGAGGAATGGCGGAGGGCGTGGCAGTCGGAGTACGACGAACTGATGCGCCAGCCCCAGGTTCTTGCCTGCACGCGTGCCAATCGCACGCATGTCCAGCAATTGATTGCCGAGCATGCTGATCCCCACAATCTGGCCCAGTTTGCCATTGCCATCGGTGACTATGACGAGGTGGTGGGACAGCAACTAAAAGCCGAACGCTACACCGAAGCCTTGCAGACTCTGTGCAAGCAACGAGAGCCGGAATTGTTTTACAAATATGCTCCCGAGCTGATGGCCAAGCTGCCCAAGGCCACCGTGGAGGCTTTGATGGCCCAGGGTTCGCGTCTGGAAGTGGAGAAGCTAGTGCCCACTTTGATTGTGCTGGAGACACGCGAGCAGCGGGAGCAGACCACTCGCTATCTGGAGTTTGCTGTCTACAAACTAAATACCACCAACGATGCCATTCATAACTTTCTACTGCATTTGTATGCCCAGCATGATCCCAAATCCCTGATGAAGTACCTGGAGATTCAGGGCAGGGATGAGACGCTGGTTCATTATGATATACACTATGCCCTGAAGGTGTGCACCGATTTGGATCGCAAGGAGGCCTGTGTGTTTTTGCAATGTCTGCTGGAGATGTGGATAATGGCGGTGGAGCTGGCCCTCAAGTTTGACATGAAGCTGGCCAAGGAGACGGCCTCCAGGCCCACGGATAGTGCTATGCGGCGGCAGCTTTGGCTGAGAATAGGTAAATTTATATTTGATGTTTGGAACAATCCTTCTCTTAAACCAAATCTTTGACAAATCTTTAGCCTACCACGACATCAAGGACACCAACGATGTGAAGAAGGCTTTGAATCTGCTCAAGGAGTGCGATCTTCTGCGCATTGAGGATCTGCTGCCCTTCTTCTCCGACTTTGAGAAGATTGACAACTTCAAGGAGGCCATATGCGATGCTCTAAGGGTAAGCAGCATTGGCTCTTGCCCTGCTCCTGCTCCTTCTTAAACCTTTTAACTTTTAACTCCAGGACTACAATCACCGCATCCAAGAAATTCAGCGTGAAATGGCCGAGACCCAGGAGCAGTCGGACCGTGTCTCCTCCGAACTCCAGCAGGTGCGCAATTACAGCATCAAAATGACCCCGCAGGACACGTGCTCTATCTGCGAAATGATGCTTCTGGTGAAACCCTTCTTTGCCTTTATGTGCGGCCACAAGTTCCATAGTGATTGCCTGGAAAAGCAGGTCTTGCCCATGCTCACCAAAGAGCGCAGTCGCCGGCTGAGCACTCTGAAGCAGCAGCTGGAAGCGGAGGTGCAGCAGACCAAGACGAACAGCAGTAGCAGCAGCCTGACCAAGCAGCAGGCCATGGAGCTGCAGCAAAAGCGAACGGCTTTGAAGACGGAAATCGAGGATATTTTGGCATCGGATTGTTTGTTTTGTGGCCTGTTGATTGATACTATCGATCAGCCCTTTGTGGATGACTGGGAGCAGGTGAACGTCGAGTGGGAGTAGCTACATGCCAGACACAGCGGCGACACTTGTGTACATATAGAGTATTTATTAATAAAACTACACTGATCACAACGGCACTAATTTCACAGTTTGCTGCTCCTCCTCCGGCTCCTCCAGCTTCTCCACCAGGTCAATCAACAATCTGCATGCGCAACTCATTGCTCACAAAAGACACCACCGTATTGAGCACCGCCTGCTGAATGGAGGCATTCTGGACAATCAGGGGCAGCAGCATCACTATATCGGTGGGATGAATCTCAGCCACGGCCTTGGACACATGCTCCACCAGTTGCTCCCGCTGCCTGTCCGTCAAATCGTTTAGTATAACCTCTCCCAGGGGTCTAAAAGTGCCTGAAAGACGGAATAATGATAAGATTGGTGAAATCTGGTGATTCCTGTGTGTAGCTTACCACTGGTCATCTTGTAGGCGGCTATACCACCAGCTGCACCGCCCACGGCCAGGCCAACGGGACCGAGGAGCATGCCACCCGCAAAGGAGCAGGCGGCACAGATGGCCGCCCCCTTGCCGGATTGCTTAACGGCGACGCGGACATTGCGCTCGTCGGCGACAATGGCTATCGCCTCCATCAGCTCCCGCGTATCGATGGGCATTCTATATCTCTCTCGGGCTACGTGGTGTTTAATTTCGTAATGTGCGCCTTTGCCTGGGTTAGACTTTGAGCGAAATGTGTCACCACGATGTGACGATGTCTGCTTGAGCAGCGTTTCTGGTTTTTGTGCGAAATGTTGAATGTTGAGAGCACAACAACGTAAACAATAGCGATTTTGGAGCAGAGAGCGGACCGAAAACATACGATTGAGTTGAAAAACAGCGGACTGTTCTCGAACGCGCCAGACTAGAGATGCGCCAAGTTCGATAGGACTATCGGTAGAGTTCAACGCATTTTTAAAAAATAAATAATCTGAAGTGAGGAATTATATAAATAAAAACAAAATTAAATTGCAAGTGCCTGCTTCGCTTATATACTTCAATTACAGATTTATACTGCACAAATATTTGTTTATAAAAAAATGTTCCCATTGGAAAAACAAGTCCCAGCTCGGCTTATCAAAGAGTAAGTGAGAAAGGTATAGCCTATAAGTGTGAGTCAAAAGACATTTGTCTTAATAAGCAAGCATGAACTTGTCAAAATATGCGGACCCAACGGACTACCTTGTGTTATTGTATCATGACTGCGACTGCCGCCTTGTATATCGATATATCGATAGCTTCCGAGTTGAACATTGCACTCATTTTAACAGTTCTCTGCTACGCGTTACAGCTCTCTTTTGTTTAATTTCATTTTTAACTTATTCAGCATAAACTTTGGCCTTTTGTTTGTGTACGGTTTTCATCAGCCACGATCTCCCCCTTCCCCCGCGCAGCATATTATTTATGGCAGACAAATACTATAAACATACATGTGCGCACATCTCTTAACTGGCAGCGCTCCTGGCAATGGACGTGTGATTCCTAGGGACAGGAATTCCTCAGCAGCCGCCTCTTTTGGGTTTTGTTGCCAAGGAGTCTAGCTACGCTTACCTGCTGACTGCAGATATTTGGAAGATATCTCAGCGTTATGTTTTTCCCTTGGAAACACGTAAGTCGAGTGCGCAGTGCAGTGGCAGAGCTCTATGCGTCGCCCCCACCTCCGATGCACAGGCACTGTTATCGGTGCTTTTAATCGCGAAAAAGATTGTAAATAACTTATGTTTTGTGGATATCTCGGTGAATCTATATAGTATATTTTGTGTTTCAATAAATAGCTATTGATTTCCCTGGTAAATAATTGGAAATAACGCAATGAAACCCATCCCGTTGCTCGCATTTACAGTTACCCCGTTAAGTTGCCCAATTTACCACCAACTGTGTGTATGGTTGCTCCTAACAATTAATCTTTTTATTGGCCTTTTATCACATTCGAATCGAAATTGTTAATTAATTGCCGAATTAGCGTAGCGGCGCTAAAATGTGGGCTGCAGGAGGAGGGTGGCTGTCATGAAGGGTTTGCTTGCTTACTTACCTTAATTGCCGGGTCCGGGCCAAGCCCTCGCCGTGTTGTTGGCTGCCTGTGGCGAAGGCGGCGGCTAATTCGCTTTGTCAACAGAAGGGCAAATATTTGCATACGTCCAATATATGGATGTATGGCAGGGGGCTTCTCGGTTTAACCGGGTACTTTTCCCCTGCCATTTACTAATAACCTCCTTTTCCCTCTTCTTGCAGTTGGCATCCTGGCTATCCCTGCTTCTGTTGCTGGTCGTGGCCCGCGCAGACGCGCAGCCAGAAAGGTCAAGAAACATTTCCTCCACCTCCAATGAGGAGCTCTTGCAGGGCTTGCCCACCGGGGAGGTGTCAAGCCAAGCCACTGACACCACCACGACCTCGTCAAGTTCCGTCTCGGCCTACAGCACACCTCAGTCAGAAGTGGTTACAGAAGCCAGCCCAGAAGTCATAGCCACAACTGGCACTACCACATCCACGTCCACCTCCACATCCACCACAACCACAACCACAACGACAACAAAAACAACAACAGCTTCTTTGGCAGAACCCACTTCCGAGCTGCCCGATTACCTGAGGCATTGCTTTTATGCCGAAGAGCAGCTATGTGAAGCACCAGCTCCTGGCAAGGATGAAGCATCCGATGCTGCCCAGACACTCACCTCGGAGGCAGAACCTAATGCCAATAGCTGTCAGTGCAAGGAGCATCCAAGCAAACCCAACTCCTGGTATTGCTGCAACATCTCGCAGGTGTCGATGATCTCCAGCTGCAGCAACATCTCCAAGTGGACCAATCTGCATGTACGCAACATGACCGTGAAGGATGTCGATCTATCCAATCCCATCTTCCGTTCGCTGCAGTCGCTGGCCGTGACGGATGGCAATATAACGCGACTGGTGAACGCCTTTCCGCGTCTCTCTGCTTTGAAGTGCTTGAATATATCGAACAACAACATCTCGGAGATCCACTCGCGGGCGGTCAAGGATGTGCCCCATCTAGAGTTCTTTGGCATGTCGAACAATAACTTGTCGCTGGTGCCGCATAGGAATCAGAACAAAAACATAACTTTGGATATAAGGTAAGGAGAAACGAAGACTGATAGAAAATCTGTAATAGAAAACCTCTAATTTCTTTACAGCGGCAACAGACGGATGCTGTGCAACCCTCTGAACGATATCATACACACTGAATCGATTAATTTTCTGAATCCCGGACACTCGTACTGCCAGTATAATGCCACCCGAACTTGGTTCCAGTCCACGGACAAGGTATCTGTGGAGCAGCTGGAGAACCGTAAGCGCTGCGTGACCAATTGCCCAGTGATACCCAGTCATGGGAACTGCAAGTGCACCTTGGAGAACATCATGATCATACAGGATAATCAATCGAAACCCCAGTGTCATGTTGATTGCTCTAATCTTGGCCTGGTGGAGCTACCACAGCGACTGCCGGACAACACCTTTGTCCTGAACATCACCAACAACAGGATAACCAGTTTGGGGGATTACTTTCACACGAATCCTACGTATCATAACATCAACCGGCTGGTGGCCGACAACAACCAGATAGTATCCATGAACGAGTTCGAAGGCACCAAGTTTATTGAAAGCTTCCAGCGAATCTACATGCGAAACAATTCGCTAAACAAGGTAAGAGGGAATTATTTTTATATTTTTTAAATAGAAAAAAATATATAGCGCTCATATAGTATATCGAAAGTATAGAAAAAATATTGAAATTTTAGATTTGACGTTCAGGTATCGATATTATCAGTTGGGGTTAGAGTTTTTTTATAAATTAAAGAAAAAACAAATCGATTAAAATCGAAAATCGATATTATTAAAATTATATATTTATATTTATTTGAGATTTGTAATAATAAAACAAATTAATAAATTTTTTGTAATAATAAATAAATCGATTTATTGTGAATAGATTTTTTCTTTAAAAAATAAGGCCAAATTCCAAAAATTTCAAATTCTTAAAAAAATACAAATTATAATTAAATATAATGCATTAAAAATGTTGAATTTTCGAGTAAATCGATTCGAAAAATTTTAATTGATAACAAAATTTAAAAAATCGATAAATCGATTATAGAATCGATTTTATTTCCAACTCTAGTTAGGATTGTATATTAAGAGCAAAAGTGCGTTATGATATATCGATATAATCAAAAAATATCAAACAATAATTGTATTTTGTATTTAAATTAATTTAAAAATTAAATTAAATAATTTGGCTAATTTCCAATTATACTTATATGTATAAAATCGATTTATCGACGCCCTTTGCTTTAAATATTGATTTATTATCGAGATAATAGATATTTATTGCAATCCCTAATCCCTGATTCCCAATCTCAACTTCCTTATTCCCCCAAAGATACCCGAATATTTCCTGAACAACGCCCTTATGGATTCCGGCCTGGGTAGACGCATTTACCTCGCCGGCAACAAGTTGCAGTGCGACTGCAACTCGGCCAAAAAGCTACTAAACTGGCTCAAGGAGCGCAGCTCCGATATACCCGACTACATGGACATACGGTGCCGGAATATACCCCAAAGTGTCATCGAGCTGCAGGAGGCCAAGCTGTGCCAATCGCCGCCGGACTGGACCGATTATATATACTATTTGATAGCCGCCGAAGTCTTCCTCTTGCTGGCCCTGATCGCCAAGGTCTCGTATGACTATTGGGTCTTTAAGACGGCCGGATATCTGCCCTGGCCGGCCAGCAAAATGCCCAAGTTGCCATGTGATTGGCTGTGCGAATCGTAATGCTGGATGAGGGGATAAGGATAAAAGGAGAAGAGACGACCGTGACACAATCACATGACACAGGACGTATTTACATACGTGAATCTATATATTATATATCCAAGAGGGGTGTGGACTTAAGTTCGCTAACATAAACGCGTAAAACGACATTATTTCGCTTTAGTTTATAATGTTTTTTAAGGATTAAAAGGAGTCTAAAAAAACGAAATAATCTCGATGGAGTTTATAAAGTTTTAAAAGGACTAAAAGTAACTAAAAGAAAAAAAGAAAATCTCGTTTAAACTGTGTTTTCGGCGAGTTTATGTCGGCGAACTTATGTCGCTCTACCCCTCTAGATACACATGTGCCTTTTTATATACGTACTCGTAAAAAACGATTTTGTTGTTTATAATCTTATAGTAATAGTCTTAAGGACTGTCTGCGCACAGAATATTCGTTGCTGGAAATATAAACTGACTAATTTTACGTAGATCAGATATACCCCTTGGAGAGAAAAGCCATGTTTAGAGTCCATTTTACGAATGATATTTATTGTTGTGGTTTTTGTTGTGATTTAAATAGAATAATTATTACTTATTAAGAAAAAAATACGCACTTGTAACGCTTTCTGATCGTTCCCGCATCCGCAAATACCGTTTTTCCGTTTTTTTTTAAGTGGGGGGTGTGTGTGTGTCTCGTGGTGTGTGAGTGTGCCTTATAAGGAATATAATTAGGTGTACGATGTACATTCAATGCCATTGACTTTGCCACTTTTTGTCACTTGTTTTTATACTTAAATATCTCTCTGCGTTCATTCGTTTCGTTCTCTCGGTATTTATTATCTTCGTAATCATATCATATCATCGTATGCATGGTATATATGTTCTCTTTAACTCTGTGTATTCGTTGCGTGATTTTTGTTTGCATCTAAATATATATATATATATGTTATACATAATAAATAATATTTAAAAAAAAAACAATGCCCTAACTTAGTAAATAACTTGTCTTTATGTCTTGAGCGGTTCAAGTGTTCTGTATACTCTCTGATCTAGCGATGTACATATATCGAGAGGAAAAGTCCAATATGATATGATCTCGATATAAATATCGCGCTCAATATCAAATCGAGAATATGGTAAATTTTGATATATTTATCGAAGTTTTTATATATCAAGAAATGTCGATTTTATCCAAAAATTAACGAACATTTGCATTTTTCTATTTTCTTGTTTTTCGATCGCTTTGGTCCGATATATCCAATCAAAATATCGACATATCGCATCGTTAAAACATGGGTTCATATATCGATTCTGTATCGATTCTGTATCGATATATGAATATTTTTGGCCATCCGTACTCCACTTCGTATAATCAGCATAATGCGGGACTGTGGGTGTATTTGAGCTATAAAATGATGAGTAGCAGATATAAATACTCAAAAAGTATTCCATTTGCCTTTATTTTCCTTAAGCTAAAACCCATTTAGTAGAGCTGGAATAAAATCGACTTTAGCTTCGATACTATCGATATATCGTGAAGCATTCTTTAGGTAAATTGGGTTACTTTTTTTTTGTTTTATAACCTTGTAGGGTATTATAGTTAGAAAATTAGGGAAGTCAAAAAGTCATTTTTGACCTTATAAATAATATATATTTTATATCAACATAATAGCCGAATCGTTTTAGAAAAAGATTTATAATTTTCAAAATTTTTGAAAAATTTGAATTTGTTTTAGAAGTTAAATAATACAAGTTTACTTCGTTCGAATCGATTTCGGTTCTAAAATACTAAAAGAAATAAATTTTTACCAGCTCTACCTCGTAGGTCTCTCAAAAAAGTTAACAATTATACTTTTAAATCGGACAAAGGTGCAACAAATTGGTGTGATTATGTGTGGCGAAAGTCAAATAAGCCTATATAATACTGAAATGTAATACTGCCTGGCCAAGCTGTGAAATGAATAAATCTATCTGTGTATCCTGTGCATGAGTGTGTGCTGCATATACCGTATATATATGTCCGTATATATAAATACTTATAGGCTAGAGGGATGGCGCTTGATGGCTGCATGAATTTCAATTAACTAGGAAAAACATTTCGGGATAAAAACAATATATGTATTTAGAGGAGAAGGACATCAGAGGGCCTGAGCCTGAGCCTTCGCCTTCGATGTTGACTTGTTCTAGTTTTAAATGCATTTGGCTAAAAGAGAGCGAAAACCACCCATTATATAGGCAGCATCTATATAAACAATAATAGTTAGTAGTCCAACGGTAGTCCGAAGCAGATCTTTCAAACACTCTCCGAAAGGAGCTCTAGGGAAGGAGGAGGAGCGTGAGTGAGTGTCTATGGCTGGCTTTTTTTTTTAAGTGGGATTTAAAAATTAGCTAGTCACATTTGTTGTTTTTTTTTTCTTTCTTTTTTTTCACTTTAGTTAACAAAAATAATGTTTAAAGAGTACAACAATATCTTATCGCTTTCATACCTCCAATCATAATGCTGGTGCTGCCTGCCTTCCTGTATCCTTGATGAGCTACACATATATGTATATGCATGTGTGTGTGTGTGTGTATATATATAGAACTATCAGTCTCACGTATATGGGGTATATATGGGTATTATATGGGAATATATATATGTATTGGGGATAACCAAGGCTAATTTAAAAAACTTGAAAACCTATGACATATCTTTAAGTTCATACGCAAGAGATCTGTACATAACAGTACGTGAGATCAAGGCCAATAAACTGTATAAGATGCGTAACACTCAAAGGATATTTTCTAGCTAGAAATGAAATTTTTACCTTTTCGAAAGCAAGTTTTATAGAATTTTTTGCTCTTTCTTTGAATTTTAAGAAAATATTCAAGTTTTATAGAATTTTTTGCTCTTTCTTTGAATTTTTAGAAAATTTTCAAGAGATTTCAGTTGGATTTTAATCGTCTGGCGCTATGCATCTTATTTAACTTATGGCCTTTGGTACGACTGGCTGTCTGTGTTGTGTTGTGTTGTGCTTAGCTATTCTTCGTAATTCTACTCGATTCTTCTCGTTTCTTCTCGTTTCCTTTTGGTTTTTCTTACGTTACTTCTGGGGTTTCTTTGCAATTCTTTGGTTTTCTTCTGTCTTAAAGTGTGTGTGTGTGTAGGGGTGCGCTTTGGCATTGACACATACATACATACACAGAACGATATACATATGTATATATTAGGGTTTAGTGCGGGGTATTTCTTTTTCTTTTCTTCTTCAAAGCTTCTTGTCTTGTCTTCAGCTCTATCTCTAACTGAGAGAGCCGATTCTTCAACTCTCTTTATATCTTTTTTCTTTTTCTCTCGCTTTGTCTCTGTGCAATGTTCATTGAAACAACAACAAAAAACACAACATGCAACAAGAGTACATCAATGTAAGCGAATACATACATATATATAAATACATTAATCTGGGATTTTTTGGGAACCATCGGGAGTGATCATTGAGAGGTGCTTGTATGTCCTACTTATGACCTTGCCCAGAGGGTGATTATGAATTACAAATACTGGGTTTTGGTTTTTTTTTCTTTTCTGTTTTTTGATTCTCGATTTCGATTGTGTGTAAAGTCATAGTCGATTTCTCGATGCTTTTTCTTGCTCATTTATGCTTTTTCTTCTATCATTTCTGTTTTTACTTCTTCCTTCATTTTTGCTTTTTCTTCCATCATTTCAGCTTTTTCTTGTATTATTTCTGATTTCCTTTTTCCATTTCTGCTTTTTCTTCTTCCATTCCTGCTTTTTCTTCCTTCATTCCTGCTTTTTCTTCCCTCATTTCTGCTTCTGCTGTTTTTGTTTGGATTTACTAGCAAACGGACCTTGTGTTTAGTTTAAAGATTCATTAGTATCTACAGATACAGTGGATGTTAAGGGGGTGTTTTTTTTGTGAATTCGTTTTTTTTTAAGCTTTTAGTTTTAGCTTAAATGTCAATTTTTGCCTCGTTCCACGCCAATTTCCAGTTGTGTTAAAGTATCTCCGTCTCGTACACTTGCTTGGTGGTCGTTGTTGTTGTCTGATTCGCAGCAGCAGCCCCCGCACCAGCCGCCCCTGCAGCACCACCACCACCACCACCGGCGCCACCTAACGCACTGCTCGTAGCATCACTGGCCAACACACCGCTACCACCATTGGTAGCTGCAGCAGCCGCAGCAGCCGCCGCCGCAGCAGCCGCGGCTGCGGCTCCACTAGCCTCGCAGGCTAAACTCAAAGCGGCTATCTTCTGTTGGATATTCGTCTCGCTGCCCAGCTTCCTAAGGGTATTACTTCCACCCATATCCTGTCCCTGTCCCTGCGATGGACAGGCCAAATCCACAGAGGGCAATTTGCTCATCTGCTGCAGTCTTTGGTATTGTTCTTGGAGCAGCTTTTGCTTTTTGAGCAGCTCCTGGTGACGCATCTCGAGGGCCACCTGACGCTGGACATGATCGTTGCCGGACTCATTGCCGCTGGAGTTGTCACCACTAGAGGTATCGCTGGCCAGGCTGGCCAGAAAAGAGTCACCGCTGTTATTATTTGGATTCGGATTGGGGTTTTGGTTCTGATTTTGTGTTGGATTCTGGCTTGGATTCTGATTCTGATTGGGGCTGGTTGGACTGGCCAGTGGACTGCGTGAGCTGGTGCGTGGCGGCGGAGGTGGCGGTATGCGCTTGTGTCCCACTTTGGTGATCAATTCAGCGTTTCGCTCGGGCACGGGTGGTTTGTTGGTGCTGCTGCTGCTGCTGTTGCCGGTACCACCACCACCACCATTGGTGATTACATTGGTGACCTGGGACAGCTCGCCATCCGATTCGCTGGGATAAGAGTGCAGGCGACGCAGGCTGCCCATATTGGTGTGAACCATTAACTGCGCCTGCGATGGCATGTTGCTGCTGCTGCTGCTACTGATGACCATGTTGCTGCTGCCACTAGTGCTGGTGCTAACGCTAGCCTGCTGCATGTTAACGCTCGCCTCTGTGTAGAGACGGGCCTGTGATATTTGCGTGGTGACGGTGCTTTGTACTGCTGCCTGGGCGCTCTCATCAGATGCCGAATCGGCTGCATCGGGTCGTATCTGTGGGCGAAGACTTGGTTCCATTCTAGTTTGGTTTGGGGGAGGCCCAACGACTCCCTCACTCACTCACCTCGTATTGTTGTTGTTGCTGCTGCTGCTGTTGCTGCTGTTGCTGCTGGGCAATGGGCTTGGAGAATGTCTTGAGCTCATCTAGCAGAGCATCGAGTGCGTTTTCGGGTGCGAGTCCCCCGCTGAGAGTGAACGACCCCATCCTGGGTGTTGGGATTGGCTACAAGAACACATAAGGCGGCAAAAGGTAGAACAAAAGGATTAAGGTAATGATTCTTACAAGATAAGTAATATATATATTAGTTTAATTAATTTATAATGGGACACAACACAGAGTTTGGTGGTACTACAGAGGTAGTAAACCATTAACATATACAAATATATATCAGATAATACATAGCTAAAAGCAAACAAATTAAATGCATCACCATGGTGTACTAGGAATCATAGAAGATCATGCAAGTGAGGGATTTAGCAAACACATAAAAAGCCCTAAATTCCGGCAGATTCTACATAAAGCTGGATTAGGCTGGTTGAAAAGCGAGATATATATATATTACAGATATATAGGTAAGCATAGGCAAGCATGTAATATGAAACGAACGAGTATGTAAGTCTAAGAACGAAGAGCTTTGAACGAATGCAGCAGCGTTTAAAACAGCGTTTTGGGTTAAAAATAAAAGACCATATAATAATAAGATGCGTAACGGCTCTGTTGAAATTTTGTTGAGAGAGTGAGAGAACGCTCTCTTAAAATTTAATTGAGAGAATGAGAAGAGCTCTCTTTTATTTTACTTGAAATTGTTATGCTCTTAAAATCATAAACATTGCTTAATTCTAATCATTTAAATACCTGCTCGTTACGCATCTTATTTCTACTATTTTCCTTGCTTAGAACGGTTATGTGAGTGTGCACTTTGAGAATAATGATGACGATTCCAATTTGTCTTGTACATGTCTCGCTCACTAAGCTAGCCTACAAGCTAGTCTTAACCGATCATAAAGTATCGTAGGTCTGGGGAGAATGTCTTGTGTTTACAGGTATTCCTTAAGCTCTTACTGCCTCTCTTAGTTCTAAGCTTCCGCTTCTATATATAGGCTAGATGGGTACTGAGTTCTCTCTGATTCTCATTCAGATTTTTATGATTATGATGATGAGTATGATTATATTATGATGCTTTTGATGGACTTGGGGGGTTTAAAGGCAATGTGATTGATGATGCTGATAGATTGTTGAAACTTCAAAGACAACAAACGATGAGTGAGAACAGTGACTGAACAGTGATGACTGTTTTTTTTTTTTTTTTGGCAATACAATTGGCCATTCGACTTTGTCTGATTAAGATTAATTGTAAGGCACTAAGAGTGGTTTATGGTTATGGTTTTTGGATGTTTGGATGAGGGGCTTGGAAGGCTTAAGGCTGAAGGCTGATGGTGTGTACGTACATAAACAGGGCACAAAGGGGTACATATACATAAAATATGTATCTAATTTAAGGTATATTTTGTATAAACACGCACACACACACGCACTACAAAGCAAAAAAAATATATATGTATATATACATATATATAAATAATTAAAAGACAAAAAAAAAAAAAAACGAAAAAAAAGAGTTCAATTAAATGTTAAACCGATTCTTCTGCTCTGAGAAAGAAAAACTTAATTAAGAGAGACTGGAGAGTTGTGTCTTTGATCTGCACCGTGGTAGTAAAATCTGTAAATTAATTAAATGTATCTGTGCCTTTGTATCTTTATCTGTATCCGTATCTGTATATGTATTTGTATTTGTATCTTTATATCAAGATCTTTATCTGAATCTTCCTGTTCCCGTTTTTAATTGTTTTTAACAAAACTGTGTGCAGACCAAGAACTCGCTTCCACTCGTGGTAATTGCTTGAAGCCTAAAAGTCCCAGTTTTAACGGGGTTAAGGACCCCCAACCCCCCGACAATCAAGAGGCAGGCAGGGATTAGGAGGAGGCGACAACATGTAGAACAAGGTACGAACACCAACAGAAGAAGACTTGCAAAGCAGAAGCGAACACACCGAAAACAAAAATTCAGAGTACGTATTGGGGGGTTTATGGGATAAAGGTGAGGTAAAACTGGGATAAAATCGATGTCAACATCGATTAAATCGATTTTTTCAATTTTGATCGATTCGCGTTTAAAACAATCGATGTACAAAAAAAATAAATAGGCTCGATTAATGGATTTTTGTCGATTTAATCGATGTTATTTTCTAAAAGATCGAAAAAAATCGATTTTTTCCTAGCTCCTAGGGTGAGGGTAATACTACTACGATCCAAAGTTGGGAATGAAATAAAAAAAAAAGACAGGGAATCGGACTTGGACTTGTGGATGTTCCCCCTAAACATTCACTCGATATTTTCAGTTAGATTCTTGATTCCAATGGTTGAGAGATAATTTATGGACTTGAAGAGATGCTAACCAGGTTCTGATGAGTATTATGCTCATCGGGTATATTGGGAATGTATGTAATACACACACACACACACACACACACACATACATATCTCAAAATCGAGCTTACTTGGCACATATAAATCTTAAATCTTAGGTTCTGGTTTTATGATTATGTCAAGAAAAACACACAGAGAAAATGTGGTATAACACCAAGATGAGGTTGGGAGTTTTTTTTTTTTGCGTGTGAGTTGAGTGAGAGATCATAGGTGGTTTTTTTGGGCCACGAAAATAAATGGAAAGAATATTTATGGTCTTTACAAAATTTGTACATTTGTCATACTCAGTTTTTTTTTTTAAATTTAGAATTAGAATTTAGATTTTAGTATTAGAGTTAACATTTTGGTTTGTTTTGTGGGTGGGGGGAAAATGATGAAATGTATAAAAAGTTGGCCTCATAAAGCAAATATTTTGTGTTGTCCATCGATTCCTACCTGGTTTTTTTGACACGACCAAACTCTGGAAAAGAGATACTCGGGCACACACAGGAAAGAAGTAGGATCCATTTGACGCGGACGGGTGATCACTGGCAAACTGATGCTAACGAGTGGTAGAGGAACTGGAACTGGACAGGGAATAGGGATATTTTGGAAGTTTTTTTTGTTGGATGGTTCTAGGGGGGAAATTTGCTTGAGTGGTAGGCACACACACACAGTCATTCAACTTTTGGGGGGGATGGGGGGACTTTATTGATACATATATGTACATACGAGAACATGGATATGTAGCTTGTAGGTTATTGGTGGGGGTTTTTTGAGGTTTCTTTTTTTTTTTTTTTTTGGCTATTTTTGGGAGTACTCTTCTGGTGGCTTTTGATGAAATTCGATATGGGTTTTTGAGTTTAGTACGAGTATTAGTTTAGTTAGAAGTTGATAGCAGTAGTAAATAGTATACAAAAATATAAACTAGTATGTTTAATGCAGAGCAAATTATGTTTTAGCAAAAGGAAAATCAACTTGGTTTTTTTTTAATGATTTTGCATCTTCATTTTTCAAAAACGTTTTTGGTTTATAATTTTTTTCTTTCTTTTTTTTTTTTTTTGCTTTTTGGTTTAGTTTTTTTTTTTGTTGTATTTTTTGTTATATTTGGATTTTCAGTCATTACTCAGTAATTGCCTCTTTGAAGTTTGAACTCCATCGCCAGTTAAACTATGTGGGTTGTAGTTGTTGTAGTTGTTGTGGTAAACGGTTAAAACGGTTAAACGGTAAACGATATTCAAAAATGTTTGAGAAAAGGCAAGAAGAGAAAACGAAGGTAAACCTCATTTTAAAAGACGTTCAAGCTGATATTAAATTAACTTTTTTTTGTTGTTGTAGTGTTTTTTGAATTCTTTTTTTTTATCTTTTGTATTCTTTAAGGGGTGAGGGGATTTTAGGGGGTATTCAGCATGTAAATGATTAAGCATTATTATGTTTTATTTATGTGTAATTGTAACAGAGTTGAAATATCTAGTAATTAGGACCCAACAAGGCAGAAGCTCAAACAGTTTGGCTTGAAGGGGCATGGGCTTGGGGGGGGGGGGGTCTAGAGGTTCTTGAGGTAGCTAGGGGGGGGGGGGGGGTTGGTTGGATTGTTAAAGCTTCGCGGTGCTTAGCGGTGCTATGCAGGGAGGGGCGCTACCTCAACTTGTGCCGACTTATCGACTCGCTTCTCGCTATTTGCTACTCGTTACTCGCTGGGTTTTTCTTTTTGTTTTCTTTTTTTTTTTTGGTGGTGAAATGAACGATGAACTAAAACACTATTTATGTAACAACAGCCAATTTGCAACTTATTCATAAGATAAACGCACAAAATATACAACTCAAAGGCTACAAACGTATAAATGTTTTAAGGTAAATCAAGGTCATATTTCCAGTTGATTCAACTAAGTGGGGTGTGGGTGTGGGTTTAGGTTAAGACTCTTTCTTTTAACATATGTACATACACATCATCGCTCTCGGACGGACTAAAAGCAGGGACTAAGACTAACTGACAGACGCATAAGCGCCACAGGACTAGCTATAAGCCAAAGGACTCTGTCCAGAGATCAGAGAAAGGCTTGCCGTATATATTATTTCCTCTTGAAAAGACAAGCAAAGCATCTAAAGTCTCTGCGATAGTTATAGAAATGGGAGCCATACTTTTATACATATGCATTTATAGACATGACACGTACGTTCTGTAGCTGTATTATATATATGTATACAAGTATATATGGAAATGGATATGGAAATATGGAGGTTGAGATGGAGCTGAAGCTGGAGCGCTCTCTCTCTCTTTCTCTCTATGACTTGGTTTAGGATTTTGAATTTGAACTAGCTTTTAGTGTAAACTGTACGCAGCACGGATCACATGTTCTTCTTCATTTGTACCTCCAAAGACGGCATGCAATTGGCTTGGCACTTACCTTGTCTTGCGCCGAGATGTCCGCAGAACGTGGCGGCTCCTCGCTAATGGTTGGCTCATTGGGCGGTAGCCTTTGCTCCTGGACGCTGGCCAGTCTGTGAGAGAGAGAGGATAAGGAGGAAATAAGGACACGCTTAGGTCTAGCCACAGAAAACCCACCGTTTTAGCGTGACCAGGGTCCCAGTCAGCTTCTTGCAACGTCGCAGCGCCGATTCCAAGCGATCGGGCTCTTCTTTGAGGAACTTTTCTTCACGCACCACCTTCTCCATCTCGTCGGAGAGTATACACCTCAGACCGTTCGACAAGGCTGGGAACTTGAGCTTTAACTCGGCAACGGTTTTGCTAACAAGCCAAAAAGGTTACCAGTTAGTCCTTGGTTAAGTGATATGCCTTCTTTTTCTCTTACCTGGCCCTACTCAGCACCAAAGCCATATCCTCCACGGCCGTCATGTTGACCCGTGTGCGACGATTGATCACTTCACCGCGCAGATTTTCTACCGATGCCTCGAGATCACTGAGATCCTTTTCCAGCCGTATGACTTCCTGTTTGTACAGCTCCTCTTCTCGCGATATCCTTGTGGTGTCCTGATCGCTCTGATGACTCCAAAAGCTGCCACTGCTGGCCAAGAGCGTGGCCCGGATACGCATAAATGTGCCCTTGATATCCTCTCGCACGGCAACGGCCTGGGCCTGGGAGAGGCGTCGCAGAGTTCGCACTTCCATACGCAAATCCTTGGCTTTTTTTTGCAGACCACGCAGATGATTGTAGACTTCGGGGGCTAGCGCTATGTCAGCCCGATAATTGGGATGAGCGGTCTGGGCCAGCACGATCGGTTTCGGGGGTGGTGGGGGCTTGAGGCGGTCGCGCTCTTCGGAAGGAGGAAGAGAAACCAAGTAGCGGTGGGAGCAGGTTCATGAGGAAGTGATGAGTAAGTGGTGAATGAGTGGTGATTAAGTGGTGAGTGAATGATGAGTAAGTAAAGAGTGAGTAATGAGTGATTGGTGAATGAGTATGTGACCTTGTGCTTGACTGGAGGCATGCCTGGTGAGTCGTGGTTAGGCCATTCTTACCTTGGGACGAGGTGCGTGGCAGGGTAGACGACTTGATTGCCGGCTTGGTAGGCTTCGTGTCAGCTGTCGGAGCAGAGTCCATTACAATTTAGGTAAGAAGATCGGCATAAAAGGGTATTCGGTTTGATTTGTAAGTTTTTCAAACCCAATCTATTTCTATTAAGGGCTTTGAGTATTCACCAGCTTTGGTCTTGGGTTTAAATATCACTTAGAAAACTCTTTCTCGTTACTTTCGAAATTAAGAGCTAACAAAGCTCTTAAAGAGTAGCTAAAAAGTAAGTCTTTCTTTCGTTCTTCAAAGTTTGTACTTTGCAGGCAAAGCAAGAAAGATGTGCTGTGAAAGAGAGCCCTAAAGTGCTAATCTTAGATATGAAATTTCCCCTATATTATTTATATATTTATACCCTTGCAGGGTATTATAATTTCAGTCAGAAGTTTGCAACGCAGTGAAGGAGACGTTTCCGACCCTATAAAGTATATATATTCTTGATCAGCATCAACAGCCGAGTCGATCTAGCCATGTCCGTGTGTCCGTCCGTCTGTCCGTCTGTCCGTTTCTACGCAAACTAGTCCCTCAGTTTTAAAGCTATCTGAATGAAACTTTGTATATAGTCTTCTATATACTCTCACTGCTATATATGTCGGAACGGGCCGGATCGGACGACTATATCATATAGCTGCCATACAAATGTTCGATAAATTTTTAGAAAAAAAATTATAACTTGGCTGTTTTTCAAAATTATTCCATCATTTTTAAGATATGGTCATTTTATATTATTCCAGAATTTTGGTAAAAATTTTATGAAAATCGGACTACTATATCTTATAGCTGCCATAGGATCGATCGGGAAATTAATCGAAAAAAAATATAACTTCGTTGTTTTTCATCGTATTTGAATCTAATTTGAGATATAAGCTTCTGGTATTATTTCAGAATTTTGGTATAAATTTTATGAAAATCGGACGACTATATCTTATAGCTGTCATAGGAACGATAGGGAAAGTAATAGAAAAAATTATAACTTCGTTGTTTTTCAACGTATTTTCATCTACTTTGAGACATGAGCTTTAAGTATTATTTCAAAATTTTGGTATAAATTTTATGAAAATCGGACGACTATATCTTATAGCTGCCATAGAAGCGATCCGTAGATGTAGAGAAAATGTAAAGCTGGGAATGTATAACTGTAACTGTCAAACTGTAAACATAATAAGTATAGGTAAAATGTTATGAAACTCTGTTAAGTGTCTGTTTTCGGCATTATAATTTATAATATAAATATGAAAACCAATCTGCAAGGGTATACAAACTTCGGCGTGCCGAAGTTAGCTTCCTTTCTTGTTTTTAAATAGTATTAAATGATAGCTATAAAATTCCGTTCTATTATTTGTATATAATTTTTTAAAATAATTTTAAAGACCTCACAGCTAGTAAACACCCAAAGCTAGTTAGTGAATAATAGAAATTACCGGCATGTAGAGGGCTATGCGACTTGGGTATTCCCTGTATGTCATCGCTAAACGATACAGACTTCTCAAAGGACACGGATTTTTCTGCAAGATCAAGGGTTCAAGGTATGCGAACAATGTCTTTATTGATTTCTAAGTCTCTTCTAAGGGGTCACACTTACGGCACGAGTTCTTGCCCAACTTGGGAGCTTTCTCCCTTATGTACAGCTCGTCTCCCGAGCCGTTGGCTGGAGAAGAGAGAGGAAAAAAAGAACAGAGCAAAGACAAGACATTGTAGCAAAGATGGGCTAGGATTTCACGTGAAAGCAGTGCTTGGCGTTGCTTTTTATTTTGTTCCAAAAGCTAAGCATGATGTGGGTGCCGGTTTACAACATTTACACATTGGACATCACATGGACATCACATGAATCTATCCATAGTTTTCCCCTTACCTTGCATCTGGGTTGGCACAACGAGATAGTTGGAATCCAAGGTGGGCACTGCCAGTGGCCCAATCTGTGGATTCTGATTTACCAAAGCCTTTTGCACCAATCCCGTCAAATTGGCCAACTGTCGTTCCATGTGCTCCACGCGTATGCGATGCAAGTCTTCGGGCCTAAAAGTAAAATATAAAAAATATATATATAAATAAATATTAACCCAAAAGTGAGTTGAGGCACTTATTACATTATTCACAATTTCAAAAATAATAAATGTGGCACTAGAGGGTTAAAAATATAACCTGCTGAGGAAGCTTGGTTTGTCACCACCGTGTTTACTGGGCCACACATCCGTCGGCTTTAGGTGCTCCAATTGCCCAGTCAAGCCTGGGCTTACAGCTAAGACACCGGAATTGCTGCAGCAGCTCTTGGAGCGTAAACCATAACGGAAACTGGCAAGAATGCGGTTGGCTAGCACCACCACCTCCTCCTCCTCCTCATCCACCTTTTCCTACGCTTGGAGCTGCACAAAGCTAGAGCAGTCTTGGCGAGCACGCAATGGCCCCCCAGTCGTCAAGTTGGATCGAAGCAAGAACCACTGAGCACTGAGAGCAAGCCATGACTACTTGTAGTGGTATGTAGCATTCCAAATCGATCGATGGATTGGGCAATCCAAAATCCAAGTGGTAAACTCATGACGAATCTATAAAAAATAAAAAAAAACCTCCAAACAGTGATTGGCACGCCGGCACGCTTTGCCCGATGTCTGGCCAACTTTCAGGTGGATGAGCTGTTGCTGCTCAAGAGGTCGGTGCAGCGAATGGTGGAGGAGGATGAAGAGGACTTTTACCAGGAGGAAGAAGAACCAGAAGAAGCCACCAAGAAGTGTCCAGAAGCAGAATCCCGATCGGGATCGGTTTCGGAACTGCCAGAGCGTATGGCCTTGATGGCTGATCGGTAAAATTTTGGTTCTTATAACCAGTTCCAATCTTTAGTTACTGATCCTTACTAATCCCTGCCAGCGGTGGTGATCATGACAGCGGAACTGGCCCTGGTCCCTGGCATTCGCATCATTCCCATGCTCCTGCACCGGCTCCCTCCTGGACCGAGCAGAAGCCCACTAAGCTACAGACCCTCTTCCAGATAAGCATCACCGCCCTGGCCTTTCTCTCCTTCGGCGGCTACCTGTTGTGCCTCATTGTGCAGGCTATCAAGAGCAAGGGCACCACCTACTTTCATCCTGTGGCAACGGCCTCCACTTCCTCCACAAATGGCAATGTGAAGCGCATTAAGATCTATAGACGCAGCAAGCGAAGTTCCAGGGTTGAAGGAAACCATCTAGTCCTGCTGCAGCAGGACTATGCCACCTACATGAGGGCCATGCGGGGGAGAATGCTCACCTAGTGGGATCGTAGATCTGGTTGCCGCGATGCGCTAGACGATTGGGACCGCCGCCCACCTTGATGCCGTACAGGGCGTACTGATCCTCCGTCAGGGTTCCATCGCTAAGAAATTTATATATACATATATATATATTTTTTTATATTTTTAAATTATTTTTTAAAATATTTAAAAAAAATATTTTCTTTATATTCTATCCTCACCTCTGCTCTTCGTCAATAATGGGCGCCACCACTGGGCCCCTTGTTCCATACTGACTATAGTAGGGCTCCTCGTAGTTGCCGCGGCTGCTGCGCTCTGGGGAACTGGTGTAGCCGTCTGCAAAGGTAGCCACATTCTGGGTTAGTAAGCACTTTGACCTTGGGTCTTTCCTTAAAAACGCAGCTTGGAGTTTTTAATTTGGAATTTAATTGAGGTAATAAAAGGAAAAGCAAAAGAACAAGATTCGATATCGATTCGGTATGGGGGATGCATATGATTGAAACGCATTGAGATATAGTTAGAGATACAGATATAGATAAGTAGATATATGTAGATATAAATATATATACGATATATGTCAAATAATGAATCTATTTTTCTGAACTAATCCTAAGAATCTTAACTTTAAATCTTTAAAGTAAAACGAACTCTATATATATATATTTTTTTTATATTTTATAATTTAATTCCTTATAAAATGTTGAAAAAATTTTGCAATATTTTTTTTTTATCATTTTTGGGAAACATTAAATTTTAAAAAATCTATAACTTAGCCAAAAATGCATTAAATTTAATTCTGAAAATGAATACATGGCTAGAAAACCTCGCCTGTTGATGCTGATCAAGAATATATATGATTTATGGGGTCGGAAATGAGTTATTCACTTTATTTCAAGCTGCTGAGTGAAATTAGAATGCCCTAAAAGGGTTTAAAAACCAATAAATTTTCCTTACTTTATATTTTTTTTATTTTTTAATGCCACATATAACGTAACATTAATTTGAATTGATTTATATATACATATATTCATAATAATATACAATTTATATACAGTGTCCGATATAAATATACTTTCTGCCAAGCCTAACTAAGACCATATTAAGTCAAGTTGAGTTCATAAACCTGACTCTCTTATTCTAGCAAATGTCTCCGACATATACATGCATATATATATATATATATATACATATTTTGCTATATATATATAGTATAATTTCCAGCAAGAAGCAAGACAAGCCAATGGAATGATTATGGAATGTAGAATTGTTAGTGTTTGTTTTGTGGAGAATGTGGGCGACTCTGTTTTCCCTCGTGTCGTACACAATCTCTCAGCTACAATTGGATATAGAAAGGCATAAACACATAGATTCTTGGGTACCTGGAATGCTGTATAATTGATCCGGGGTGTAGGGGAACAGGGGTTCCATGCTACCCCCCCTTGGATTGAGTGATCTGAGTGGTTTCACAGGCGCTCCTTTGTTGTTGTTGTGAGTGTTAATTATTTTATTTTATTTTTTTTTTTATTTTGGGGTTAATGAATATGGACATGAATCATATTTAGACAAAGAACTAAATTTGAAAGAGAGATAGATAGATATATAGAGAGAGAGAGAGTGGGTGGGTGGGGAGCAAGGATCAGCTGGGGTCATGGGGTCAACTCAAAAAGGAGGTGGAAAATGTATACCAAAGATAAGGTTGCAGGGATCTTGGACTACGTTACGCACCCATCGACACCTTGTTGCGTTCCGAGGAGTACATGCCGCGGGGCAGGGTCTGCGATGAGCCCACGTAGTAGGGCGCCGGCTGCTTGCCAATCTGAAAGATACAAAGATGGTATAACGGAGGGTTAGTTGGGGGTTTTTATTTTTGTGAGGTACAGGCAGATGGAAGAGTCAGGTACAAACACAAGGGGCAAGGGCACGGCTATGTACTGCTTATTATTATTTTTTTTATTTATTTTTTGCTTAACTTTGCCAATTGGCCTTCGTTCAAGTAGCGAAATGTTAGCTATGGTTTCGCCTCTCTTTAATGTCCGATGGTTTTGTGGCCTATCCCAAAAAGATTGCGCACCGAAACACGTACGGCACTTGAGTGTACACGGAGAAAAATAATTACAAATTATATGACTAATTAACTAAAAATAAAATTAATAAAAAGGAGATCAAATAAGAAGATTTTATAAAGTAATATTGTGAATAGAATATTAATGATACTTTTAAAATATAAATATAGATACTAGAGCTGAAAATAAAATCGATTCAATAATCGATTAATCGATTTTTTTTCAATAATGCAATAAATTAAAATTTTTAGAATCGATTTAATAGAAAAATAATCAATATAATTATATTTTATAATTTTTACGATGAACAAATGTTTGTTAGTTAATTATTTATATAAAAATATCGATAGATAAAAATTACAAATCTATGATCAACAGAAATATATATTTTCAGTTATTTCCATGTTCGATTTTAATCGATTTTTTTTTTAAATTTTTAATTTAAAAAAAAATTGATTTACTACAAATCGATTTATTTACAGCTATATCTTAAATATATAAAAGCTGGAAATGAATTTTTTTTTAATATATTAAAGCTGGAATTTAACATATTAAAGCTGGAAATAAATCGTTTTGCAATGAATCGATTTTTTCTAAAAAAAAATCGAGAGATAAATCGACTAAAATCGAAAATTGAAATAACTGTAAATATATATTTATATTCATCTTCTTTAGCTTCCTTTCTTTCCGTGTAATAACTCGAGCTCCGACTCGTGGAAGTCCGAGTTGAGTGCCAGGGCCGTCGACACATCGTTGCTTCAGATGAATACCCGTTAATTGCCATTTGACCCACCCAATGCGATCGATCAAAGCGATCCAATCACTTGCCAAAATTGGCCAAAAAATAAAAACAAAACCCCAAAGCAATTGCGATGCCAACGAAAGCCCTTTCCCTTTCCCATACCCTTTCCCTTTCGGGCTTAGATGGCACGTGCTCTGCTCTAGATGGACTCATCCGCCGGCAGCGATTACACATCAAGTGCAGGCATTACCTGGCCCGAAGCGGAGAGTGCAACAAGTGCAAGTGGTTGGCTCACTGCGCCGCCGACAGACCAAGCAGACCTCAACCAGTTTCAATTTCAATATAGCAGTTACAATTCGTAATTCGTTACAACCGAGCGCGACGTGGGACCAGTTGGGCAGAGCTGCTGCCTCCAAGCTCCAGCTCCAATCGCTGCTGTTACTGCTGCTGCTGTTGTTATTTTCGGCGGCGCAACTCAACCTGGCCGCGCCGCATGCGTGGATGATTAGTGAAGTCCGAGACATCGCGCCAATCGGACGTGCAAGAGAGATCCCAATCCCAATACCGATCTTCAGGCATCTCAGATCGCGAGACATCCTACGCAATGACACGCACTCTGGCCTTGGTCAGCCTTATACTGTTGAATGGCTTCCTCTCAGTCCTGGCCTGGAAGCCCATTGCTGTTAGTTCCAGCAGCGGCAGCACTGCCGCCTACAGCTTGAAGCAATCCCATCCGGGGGAAGCCAGCAGCAGTCACGAGATCTCCACCAGTTTTTCTCAGTTTAGCGGTGACAAAGAGGCCACCTCCGAGGTTGAGGATGAGCTCCTGCTGGCCCGTGCCGGCGGCACAGCAGCGGCAGCCCAACCCATCACATTCAGTGATCATGTGGACGATCAGTACGAATCCTATAGCTTAGAGGATATTGAGGCTACTCCAAAGGAGCCGCTGACCTTCACGCGAACACCGCTTTATGGCTCCAATCGATGCAGTGTCAAGAAGTTTGCCTTTAACCAAGATGGCGAGGTGGAGTACAACAATCCATTGCCGGAGTTGGAGCAGTTTACACTCTGCTTCTGGATGCGTTTTACCAATCACAGCGGCGACCATGTCCTCCTGACCTACGAGGGTAAGTAGGGGGTCACCAGTTGACTTGGGGGAAGGTGTTGTTTGCCTCTCACCGTGACTTGCTTTAGCGGCTTGACAATGGGCTCTAGATGAAGACTTACCTGGAGGGGGGAGACCTAAGCTTAGGCTGTTGCATAATTTGGCCAGCGACGGGCGTCGATCTCTTTTGATGGGCCTCTAGCCCAGCTTGGCTGCTGTTAACGCGAGACCTTCGCTCGGCGGGCAATGAAATTTGTGGGCCACGCTCTGGCGCTCGCACCTGTCTGTGACTGGGAAAGTGAAAGGAAGCCCCGCACTTCCTGATGCAAGCTCTAAGCACAAGCTCTAAGACGAAAGGCAGCTACTGAGTTTGATGGTCAATGATGAAAGGGTTGCTATAGCTCCTGACATAAGCGAGTGAATTCAAAAAATATCCCCTAAAGATATTAAAAACTGACAAAGAATTTAACTTTCCGCTTTAGTTTCGCTAAATGCTCAAAAACAGATGCTTAAACGGGCGAATAGCGGACGACTAAAGCGAATTCTCAGGATTATATCCGCTGATTAACTTTATTATAATTCATGAGTCTATATCGGACATCCGCAAAACTATCGTTTTTGTCTGCTGGGCTTAAAAATCTTTTGAATTCCAGAGTATCATCTTGGCAGAGTCTTCTGCTGCCATTTGAAAGCTTTTACTTTGTTTAGCTTCTTGTTTTCATTTTCTAAACAATTTTTTTTTATGTGCCCCATGACGCAGCCACTTGTTGGTTGTTGTTCAAGTTGTTGTTGTGTCGCTGCGGTCGCATTACATAAGCGATAATTTACCTGTTTCCAGTTGGATGTCGTCGTAGCCGTCGTCGTCGGCATTGTTGCTGGTGTCTCGGGTGAGCAGCTAAAGCTAAAGCTGAAGCTGGAGAGCTGGGAAGCCAAGGCGGCGGCTTTAGCATTTGACATAATTCCAAAGCCAAAGACTTAGCCTCAGCCTCAGCCTCAGCCTCAGTTTGAGCCTCAATTCAAATAGCGGCTATAGTCTGGCTTCCGCCTGCCTAGGAAATGATTTTCCGAGCCAGGCCAGGCGCTGATCAGTCAGGTGATTCATATTTAAATCGTATGCAGTGCTTCCAAGCTAAACAGCCTAACAGGATTTGAAAGCACTACCAGCTACAGCTACAGCTACAGCTCTCTCTTGTATAACCCAGCTTCCTGAATGGGTTGGAGTCTTTTGCCTTAGGAATTCCCAGTTTTAGGTTCTGTCACTGAGCTAGTTTCTTCGGGATTACGCTGGGATTTCATCATAATCAATACCATGTTTAGACTGAAAGCGAGTCTGAACCATCTATCCATCTTTTCACATCCACAGCTGGCAAGGAACCCCGCGAAATACAAATCTGGGTCGCCAATGCGCAGAATTCCAGTTTCCTTTCGATGGCCATAAAGGGGCAGCAAATGTTCAGGTGAGATTTCAGTGTTTGGGTGACTTTATTGGCGTCCAACCACAGCTAATTAGTGTCTTTTATTCGGCTTCGCTCTGGTGAAGATTGAACTATCCGCTGAAAATGCGACAGTGGCATCATATGTGCAGCTCTTGGAATGGCAAGACGGGCGAGTGGCAGGCCTGGCTAAAGGCGGAGCGCATAGGGCGTGGATTTCACAATTCGGTGAGTACAAGGAGGAGGAGAAGGTGGAGAAGGAGGAGGAGAAGTAGGAGGAGTAGGAGGAAAAGAAGGAGGAGCAGGAGGAGGAAGAGGAACAAAAAGGAGCTCCTCCCACTCTTTTCCAAAATTTTAATTAATTTCTTTTTTCACCCCAACACAGCTCGTGGGTCACAAGATACCCGCTAATGGCAAGCTTCGCTCTGGCGGTAATTCTGTCACCGGAGAGGTCAGCCATGGCCTGCACTTTGAGATGACTCTGGTCCAGGTCTATAGGGTGGCTCTCAGTGCGGGCAAGGCGCATCGCGATCATAAGCATCATCATGTCCATCACTTTGATCACGAGGGACTGGAGGTTTCCAGCACCACCAGAGCGCCGCCAACGGTAGGGAATAGCTAGAAACTCCTAACAAAGCCTCTTACTTTAACCTAATCTTCCTTAGATCAATCGACCCCAGCCCATGCACACTCTACTAGCCAGTGGTCAGATACCCACCCGAGTGCGCATCAACCTGGCAAATCCGCCACCAAGTGGAGCCCCACCAAGTGGAGCCCCTGCTGGTGGTGCTCCTGCTTCACCAGGCGATGCCATCACCATCAACACCAACTTTGTCAATGGCCAAATCAATGCCGGCTCTCGCCTGGTAGCCCAGCAGCTTCTAGGCCTGGCCCCATCTCAGGCTAATGCTAACCCTGGACGGAATCGCTTCCAAATGCTGAGCAACTCGGCCAATGTGCAGTTCATCGATGAAACCGAGACTCACATACAGTTCAAAAGGGAGGCAGACCACAAGAAACTAAAGAAGCGCGGCTTAGTCCTGCTGGAGGATGGCTCCGTGGTGGACGATGGCTCCGGAACTGGAACAACAGGAACCGCCAGTGAAATATACAATGGCCTGGCGGACTTTGGTGGACAGCAGTTCAAGCAGGATCTGACGCTCAAGATGAGCCTGGAGGAGGAGATCAGTACGCATGATCGGGAGCCCGCCGAGGAGGAGGTCAAAGCGGTGATGGGCATTTGTGGTAGCTGTCACCCAGAGCCCTTCCAGGGAGCCATTGTGTTTGCCTGGAAGGATGTCCAGGAGCATATGAATAATGCGCTCAAGGGGCTGACAGTGGGTCCCTGTGGTAACTTCTAGATGTACTCCAGTTTAGGTTTTCCTTCTCCTAATCCTAATCCTTATTTTTTTTTTTAACCCGCTTTAAGTCCTCCTCGTCTCCCTCTCTCTCTCTCTGCCTGTCCATGTGGGAGTCAATGCTTTTAATCCTTGACTCGCCCATGGACACAATTATCCTTAACCCCCAACGCGGTGATATTGAATAAAGGATTAATTTAAACCAAAAAAAAAAAAAAAAAACGAAAAAGAAAGTGAAAACTCACCTTGGACTTGTGTATGTGCTGGTGCTTGTAATCCGAATCAAACTCCGGCTCACTAAAATAGCTCTGATCCTGATCCCAGTTGGCTGCCGGCGCCTGGGCCTGCGGCAAGGGCTGCGGTATGCCCGGTCCACCTGGCAAAATCTGCGGTGGAGCCGCCACCTCTGTGGATTCAAACAAACGCAGCACCGATCGATCGCGTATTTCGCGTAAATGCGAACGCACATCCTCCAGCTCATAGAACATATCCTTGCTGGCATCGTGTATGTAGATCTTTACATTCGGCCCCTCCAGATAGGACATGGTCAGCTGGCGTGGAAATGAGCGCACAAATAGGGCGCGCACCGTATCAATCGAGGTGATCTCGTTGGGCAGCAAAGCGCGCTTCGTCTCCGAGCGGTACTGGAGGAAAACCAGACCCAGCGGACGCTCCAGCGTCTTGGAGGGTGTACGGACCACGGGGAGCGAGGAGCGCTGCTTGCCGCCCCTACGGAAACCAGTGCTGGCCGTTTCCACCTCGGACATGATCCCGGGATCGTCATCGAACAGGGGTCCCTGATTGACGGGTGCATAACCGCGCATGGGTTGGTTTTTCTTGTTCCTCTGCGCCCGCGTGCTCATCTGGGGGGCAAGGATTTGATTTCAGTTTAGGATTAGCAGTGGAAGCTAGATAAAGCTCACCTCCAGGTCCATGGCCCGCTGTTGCTGGGGCGCCATTTGGTGGGCATGCGGATGCTGGTGCTGGGAGCCACCGCCGTAGACCAACATGTCGCCGCCAAGCGTGTGCCTTCGCGGATCGTCGCGTCGCATGGCCCGGCGTCGTTCATCACCGCCTCCACCGCCACCACCACCACCTGCCGAGAGGTAGGAATTCCATCTGGTTAGAGATCTTAAGGCACTGCATGGCACTTACCCTGCTCATTTGCCGGCATTCTTCCCGATTTGTTTTCATTTTGCCAATCTTCTTCTGAAAAAAAAGGATACCTTTTAAAACCCTGGCCAGTGACTTCCAACTTCCCGCTAAGTAACGGTTCTTTAACTCTTGCTCTCCCTTTCTTTCTCCCTCTCTCTCCTTAGTACTTACCGCCATCGCGTCCCTTCCGCTTTTTCTTTGAAGAGGAGCTGCTGCTACAGGCGCCCTGGTTGGAGGAGGCGCTCTTGTCTTTGCTCTTCCAGCGTATTAACATCCTGCCGCTTGCTTTTCGGTCTGTGTCACCAGGAATAAGAAGAATATTTGTATATTAATTTTTTGTCAAAGGATTTGTTTACATTTGGCACCGGCAACAACACAAACACACACACACACACACAACCTTCAGTGTGTTTCGGATTCTGGTGTAGATAAACCTGCGAGCATTGACTACATTTTCCACATTTTGGGTGTGGTGGAATTTCTCTCAGTGTCCTGCCCGATGCAGAAGCATGCAACGGAACGAATGACAACGAAGCCAGGTGAAGGGAGTGCGCAAACTCCTGTATGCGGCGGCGGCAGGGAGAGAGGAGGCGCCGGACCGAGTTAGAGGCGTGACTGGTAGCTTGGAAAGAGCTGCATTGGTATTAAGCCCAGGGATCATTTTTGCCAAAGGAAACTCTTAAAAAACAAACAAATTGCGCTTTCCAATGGAAAGGAGAAAAGAGAGTAGAAAGTGAGGGAGAGGCAGCTACACAGGGTGATCCTTGCATGTACACTCACGCTTTTTGGCCTGTTGTACTCAAAACAGAGACGTGGAGAAGGGGGCCGTTTATATATGGTATACTTTTCAGGGTGCGGGGTGTGTGTGAGTGTGAGTGTGTGTGCGTGTGTGTTGTGTATACACACACTCTAAACGGCTTGCAATGCCATAATTGCGGGTCTCTAAAGGAATTTTAGATTAGATTTTGTAGGTGCGGTGTCCCCGTTTTACCGTTATCCCGACACACACACACACACATACACATACACAGACAGAAAACTAAGCGGGACTTTCCGGTAAGGGAACGCGGAACGTGGGCGTGGATGTGAATGTGAATGTGTATGCGAATGTGGCCACTGGAACACCCACCGCCGGCTGGGACTCTGGTAATTCTGGACACCGCACACTCTCTGCTCTACGCACTTGCCGATTTAAGAAGGTTCCACAATTAACGGGACACCACCATGGCTCATAGCTCTCGAGAAGCTCTCACCGTCAGCAGCCGTGGGCTTTTAATAATAATAAAAAAAGACCGTTCAATTGGCTTTGGATTTGGAAACTTTGGACACCACTCGCGACCACAATCTGCACTCAGCTCCAGCTTCTCCAGCTTCAGTCGTCCCTGCAGCAGCTCCGGCCAGGTCGTCGTCGTCGTCGCAGCAGTACGGCTGGAGAGCAGAAATATTTCTGGAATATCTACACCGGAAAGCGTTTCCGCCCTAACTCGAAGGCGAAGCCTGGCTCTGGCGCAGGCGCTTGAGGGCCATCAATCGAGTGTGCTCCCAGACCAGCAAAAGTGGTTTAGTGGCAACTCCTGATGGGGATTCCCCTGCCTCTAGCAGTGCCTATCGAATGGTGACAATCGATAGAGGGTTAACCTGCTCCTCTGATGCAAAGCATAAACATGCTGTTCCTGGGCAAAGGACGAGGACTGCGTCGCCTCAGCTTGATGCACTTTTCCGGCCAGTGGACCTTGTTGGAGAAGCAGGAGTTTGAGGCGGATATGCGGATCATCAAGGACTTTGTCAGCGAGCATGAGGAGCTGGGCCTGATCCAGGAAATAGAGCCACATCTCAAACGTTTGCCCTACGAGTCCAGCCATTGGGATGATGTGTGTGTCCACTCCTTAATAATATAAAGTAGAATAGTATCCTTTACCTTTGCAGGCCATCCATGGTTATCGGGAGTCGGAGCGGAGAGACTGGTCCTTGGCCAACCGCAGTGTTTTGGCTAGGATCTCTGGTAGCGCCTTCAAGGGGAAGGTAATGCCCCATGTTCACATTTTGGACTTGGCTGAGGAGGGCGTCATAAAGCCGCATGTGGACAGTGTTAGGGTAAGGCTCTAGGTTGGATTGGCTATATAATCTCTCAGAATTTCCATTTTCTTGCAGTTCTGTGGTGATACCATTGCGGGTCTTAGCCTGCTCAGCGACTGTGTCATGAGGTTGGTTAAGGTTTCCGCTAAGGAGTCTGAGCGCAGGGTAGCGGATCTGCTCCTGCCACGTCGCTCGCTGTATGTAATGAGCCAGGTGGCACGTTACCAGTTCACGCATGAGGTTCTGGCCGGAGATGAATCGTGGTTTGAAAATGATCGAGTGGTAAAAAGGCGACGCCTCTCAGTCATTTGTCGCAATGAGCCCTGAGGAGGGATCCTAAGAAGGATGTTATACAGCAAATAATACTGTAACACACATGATTTGTTGTTGCAAGCTCTTGGGTTCTGAGCCAGGGAAAATGAGGAAAATTCGATTTAAAGCGGCTGTGGAAAAACGCTGGGATTGCGAATAAGAGTTATGAAAAAGTAAGAATTGATAAATAACTTTCATTTTTAAACTCTTATTTGGGATCCCTGGTAAAAAAGTTATTCAAAATATTCATTCGAAACCCAAGGCCTGTACAAATATACATATTTATATATACAAGAGCAAGTTTATTCCAATATTGGTGATCAGTTTTGTTATATAAATGTTATACAGAGGAGGGTCTGCATCCTTGCTTAATCACTCTTAATACAAGACTTAAACTAACCTACTTGTACTCGTTATAAATATTGGGGTCTTTCTGGAATTTCATTTCGAAATTTCCATAACTCTCCACATTATTTTTGCTCCTATTCTCCAAATGCTCTCTCCTATATAAATTTTACAAATTTTTGTTTTGTTTTTGCAAAGGTGAAGCCTTTCTTTCTTTCTTTCTACTTTCTTTTTGTACGTTGCGTCTCGTTCCTTTTTAAAGCTTAAAATATGAGAAAGACAGAGACAGGAAGAGGTGGGATGATAGGTAAAGAAAAAAGAAGAGTGCGTAAGAGAGAGAGAGAAAGACAGAGAGAGCGAGAGAGAGAGGGAGGGAGAAAAGTATAAGCATAACTGGGAAACAGTGGGAGTGACTAAGCTTACTTCCATATTTGCACTAGGTAAAGTCTACTTGGGGGAATGTTTACATTATGGCCACCAGTCCACCAAGGTCTCAGCCAAGCTTTCGGCGTCGCGGCAATTGCAGGACAGGTAGAGGCACCGCTGCTACGGATGACGATGTTGCCTGTGCCGCCATCACCGGCAAAGCCAAAGCCACAGGCACCGTCCGACCACCGCCGCCATATTGCAGATGCTGGACCACCGACAATTGCGGCTGCTGCTGCTTGAGCAGCTTGGCGGCCGCATGGGCCTCCGCCGCGGCCACCTTGACCGGGTGAACCAGCTCGGACTTGAATCCTCCTCCTCCTCCGTTGCCGCTGGAACCACTGCTGCTGTTGGCCTGCGGACCGCTGCTGCTCTCGCAGTCATCGTCGTCTGAGATCAGTGATATGCTGAGGTCGCTGGACAGCTTCAGCGAGATGGGCGTGGGCGGCGATGGGGCCACCAGTGGAGCCACCTTGGCCCGCAAAGCCGGCGATAGCTTCTGCAGTTGCTCCGGCAGCAGATCATGCGAGTACTCCGGCACACCGCTGGAGGCCAGACCCTCTCGCAGCTTGCTCAGCGACAGCTCGTAGATGCGATTGGCAATGACCGTGTGGACGGTGGTTTCGTCCGGCAGGGTGGCTGTTATGCCACCGCCGACATCCACTTCCAGATAACCGCTCGTATCGCCCGCCGAGTGGCTGCTGCCTCCTTCTCCGTTAGCGGGCGGCTTGTAGTGATACGAGTGCCGCATCTGCCGGGCCTGGCAGTTGGCCGTGGTGGAGCTGCGCGGCACCAGCGATACGGTGACCTCCTCCACGGTATCCGAGAGCGTTAGCGGCGCCAGTGGCGGGGGTGAGCGCGATCGCATCGAGAGCAGACGGCCCGGCGGCAACTGGTGGTCATTGTTCTCATCATCGCTGGTTATCAGGATGCTCTCGGTCGGGTTTGGGAACGATGTTTGGGCCTGACGCCTTCCCAGTCTCGGTGGACGTCGCGTGGTCAGGGCGGGGGCAGGAATCAACAGCAGGCGGCTGTGGCCGGCGGACGGGCCAGCCGCCATCTGCTCGTTGTTGTCGTCGTCCGACAGCAGGTCAATGGTCACTTCCGCTGGCAGGGCAGCGGCTCCGCGACGTTGCCGCCGGCCATCAGTCTTGGTGGCAATCGCCTGGACACGCATCTGGGCCATGCAGACACGCTGGCGTTCGCGCAGGCGTTCCATCCAGCGGCAGCGGCGCCGCTTAAGCCGCCGGTTGTCGAACAGCCGGGGCGATATGTAGAATGGCTCGGAATGTCTCTGGCTCATGTCTGCGAAGGCAGGAAGGCAGGCGGGGGTCAGATGGTGTTTAGGATGGGGCTGCCTGCCTGCTTACCGATTGTGGGTGCTGCTGCTGCTCCTGCTCTTCCAGCCCTCCCCTTCCACTTCCAGTGGCAGCGAGGCGAGTACAGTTAGTTCCCGCGGCTGCAACTTGCATAATTGCGTGGCAAGCAGGGGGCGGCGGCGGCGGCGCTGGTCTAGGCGCTGCGTTTCCCGCCGCAGGACATGTCCAGGATGCGAGCGGTGGCCTGGTTGTTAGGTTCTTTGATGCGCGACCAGCTGCTGTAGGTGCGCTTTTGTTGTATTTCTCGTTCTTGTTTTTCTTTTTTTTTTTCCCAACCGATTCTGTTTATTTTTTTGGTAGCGATGTCAGAAGTGCATCGATAGACAGGACACATCGATAGTGCGATAGCGATAGTCGATTATTAGTGAAGGGAACGGTGGTAAAAAACATGCAGAAACGGATACCTCTCGATATTATGAATGTTTATATTTATATTTAATTTAATTACTGTATCTGAATTGATTATATTTAATTATTTTGTAAGGGTATTTATTGGCTGTGATATTTATTTAGTTCTCTCTGCAAGGTGGGAGGTTAATTTTATTTATTTTTTTTAAATTTATTTCCACACATCGATAACACTTTTGCCTCGAATATCGGCCTTAGCTCTAGCCTTGGCGCGCAGTTTAAACCAGAATTTAATTCCAAACAAATAATAAATTTATATGTAAATGCATTTGCAATATTTTAATTCCTTTCCATTAATTTTAACCAAAATAAAATAAAATAAACATATAAAAACATATAAATAAATATAAATAAATATATAAAAACAAATAAATAACATAAAATAAATAAATAAAATAAAAAAACACTCAAGCTCACTTTTGGCGCCACCCACAATTTTGAGATGCACTCAATTGGCGCAGGCGCTCTGCCAGAAGTTGGTTTCCAGGAGCTTTCACTCATTAGGCCGCAGCTTTGATTACCCCGCATCCGGCGGCAAGGACTAGAAAGTCATCGGCTTCGAATGCAGGCGGTTGGCCGCGGAAGTTATTTAGTTAAAAAAATGATTTTGAACAGACTTCGTAGCGGGAATATACGCTAAATGCACTGGCAACCGATTAGGCAGCATAGTCGAACAAGCCGCTTAATTCATAATTCCAGTAGATCGTTAACTTTAAATGTTAATGCGCCTCTTTTATATACTCAACAAACAGGGAAATGCTTTACAAAAATAGTAAAAATTAATTAAAAGCAAATTTAGGCTAGAATAAATTTTTTAATATATAATATTTACTAATTTATCTATTATAATCTCAAAAACAGGGAAATGCTTTATATAAATTAATGAAAATGTAATTAAAAGCAAAACTTAGCTAGAATATTTTAAGAATATATTATTAATAATAATATAAAATTACTTTTAGTATAATTATTATTAGGATAATTTTTATATTATATTAAATATATAGATAATTTCTATATTATATTTAATATTTAGATAATTTTTATATTATTTTAAATATTTACCCTGAACTATTTTTCCCCTCTTTTAGTTTATTCAAGCTTAATTGCTTATAAATATCACAAATAATTAATTAACCAATTGTTTGGAAAACAACTAGTTTCTAATGCTTTAAGAGTTCCTGGAGGATCCCTATACCATAATCTCTTAGGTAGCTTTAAAACCCAAAGAAGCAGACCCCCAGGAGTCAGTCCAAAGTAAACTCCTTGCGGGGAAATGCGGGCCAAACGGGGCAGATCCGATTTCAGTAATTCACGCGAATGGCTCATTTCCCTAGCTAACGGAGGAGGAGGAGCAGCAGGAGCAGGAGAAGGAGCTGGTGGAACCAGTGGAGGAGCTGTTGCCCTTGTCGAAGGAGACCGCTTAGAGATAGGATGGGCTCTGGTAAGACAATAGACAGGAACCACAACAAAAATTATAGACTCGCTCTCATAGACTTGGCTCGACTGTAGCTGGCGCTTTGCTTTTGCCAGCCAGTGTGTCTCCTTGTCCTTGCCATGTCCTTTTCCTACCTCAGCTCAAGTTGGAGCTGCACCTGCACTTGGAGCAGCTCCTTTGACTCTGACTCTGACTCTGGCTGTGGCCATGTTTGTGTTTGTGTTTGTACTCGTGTGTTGTGTTTCTGGATTGCACTTTGGCCGTTTAAATCCACCGACAAAGGGTGCGGGGACGCAGCGACTATGGAGGAGCATTCAGAAGGCAGGCAGGCGCATCTTGGCGCACCACACGCAGCCGTAATCGACTCACTCCTGCTCTTGCTTCTGGTCCTACTTCTTCACCCCTCCCTCATCTTTTTCCTGCACTGCCTCTGTCTGCCGGCAAGCGTTTCCTGGCTCAGACAACGACGACCAGGAACTCCCATTACCTCCCAGTAACCCTCAGTACCTCCTAGTTTCTCCCAGTACCTCCCAATACCTCCCACTAACTCCCTTTACCCTCAAACTTCTTTCATCCTTTGCCTGTGCATTAAAATGAATTCCTTTTCCCAGGTCGGGCGCCGAAGTCGATTTGAATGAATGCACGTCCTTGGTGCTCATCCCGGTTCCCGGTTCGTGTGGGTGCCATGCCGCGCGCCTTCAAGTGTTTGCCCTTCTCCGGGACTCCAGCACAGCTCAGCTCAGGTGTTGAGTGGAGTCGAGAGTTGGCATTGTCTTCGTCCTGCCGCAGTTGTTTTGCTTTCGTAGAAGACATCCTTCCCTTGTTCTGGTCCCTTTTTCCTCTTGCCTCTCAACTCTTACTTCTTCTTTCCTACCTCATACCCTGTTCTTTTTCTTTTTTGTTCCCTTTTTTTTTATTGTGTTTTGGCATTACGCCAAATGTGTAAAGCCAACAAAATACCAAAAGATTGCACATTGCACCTGTCCTTGGAGCGGCGGCTGGCGCTTTGGTTTACTGCTCGTTGCTTCTTTGGAGCATCCTGTACCTCGCTGTTGTGCTCCCTGATGGCCAGCTCATCGATGATGATGATGATGCTGCAGCGGTTACTTTGATGATGTTTTTCGGGGGATACTCCGTCTCCGATAGATATACGTTTTCCCTAACGAAATTCATTAACTTATTAACTTGGCAAAGGCTTTTGTTAACCAGATCAAGGGGGTAAGAACACTTCTTACCAGGTTCTAAGCCTTCTTGAAGTAGCAGCAATAACAGAACACAGATCTATGGGCATTGTTATAACAATACATATATGTATAATTATTGAGCAGGCGGAAGAAAACATTCAGATCTAGCGGCTTTTCCTGTCCACACTCTCTAGCGATAGCTCCTCTTCACAGTTAAGACCCCTTCCCCCCCGAGGTCAGACTAGCGACCCATCAGCATTATTATGTATAATTATCGAGCACTGCCCCATGCTGGACATATGGCAACTACTGCTGGAGGACATCTGCTCTGCCTAAGTAGACGACGACTGGGCAAGGCACACGCACACACCTGAGCAGGTGGTGGGGAGGTCGACCCTGTATCGCTTTCGGCAGCCTCCTGCGACTCCTGCGGCGGCAACGGGAAACGGTAAGTAGAAATTTGCGTCAATAGGATTGTTAAAGAGGCTTAAGTTAAATGGGAAAACTTCCGAATCAATGAACCGCAAATTGCATGCGAAATGCCAAAACGAAAATGTCGCCGGCCTGACCAGCGAGTGTGTGTGGTGTGTGTGTGTGTGTCCTGCCTGCCTGCATGGGTGGGTGGTATGTATGTACTCGGACTCCAACTCGAGTTAACTGAAAACGTATTGAAGTCGCGACGCAAAAATGTATTTATACAGATCCTCTGGCATATGCGAGACTTAGAGTGTCCTCCTCTCCTTTTGACCACAGAGGACGTGAAGGCAGTGCAATATAAAGTATCCTTCGGCCACTTGCCAGCGCTTGTAAATTCATCCTTGCGTGCATCGAGTCTTGGGAGAGCCAGGAGATGGAGAAATATATGGCTGAATGGATGGATGGATGGATGGAAGGGTGAATGGAATGGAGTAAGTATTTCATAAATTCGGTTTGTTGTTTCGAGGCGAGGCTTAGCCTTCGTCCTTGTCCTGGCTGCAGGCAAGGACGAGGAGTAACCCCTCTCGTATATACGAATCCCAGTTAATGGCAATTTTATTTTCGCCCCGGCAACTTATCAGCAGATTCAATTTCGCGAGGAATTCGAGGACCTAGAGCGGTCTTCCCTGCGAGACTGGAGACTGAAGCTTCCTCCCACCCAAGGATCTTTCTCTCATAACTGTAGTTCCCCTTTGGCTAATCTCTGGCAGGATACGTGATTCCGTTCTGCGTGTGTGAAGACAGAGACACAGACAGAAGAGGGTAAGAGTGAGAGTGAGAGGCACTTGTCTGTGTATTATCCTTGGTAATGCATGCAAAGATGCTGCAAAGTAGCTTAATACTTTATGCTCGCAATGAAAAGCCTTTTTACGATCGCATTATGCTTGTACGTACTTATATTTCTGTAGTTATATCAGGGGAGGTCCTTGCTGGGGGAGGGGTGTGAGGTCTTTGCTGCCATCGCAACTTGTGCGGCCGTATCGCATTTTACAGCAGGGTGCATGTTAAATGTGCGACACCATGTCGTATGAGTGATATCTGCAGTACATAAACTCATAAACTATGCTGTAAATAAGTTTATTATCTTCCTTCGAATTTCCGCTTTTCCGGCAAATGCTTTAGGTTTAAATATTGGTCCAGCCAGTTCCTTTCTTTTTTCAGGGGGGAAAGTATTTACATGCGAGGGAAATATGCTCTACAGTTGGACTGCGGAGTTGGGTTTCCCGTTTCCCTTTTCCCTTTTCTTGTTTTTGCTTTGTTTGTAATTATTTTGCTGCCGCTACCGCTTCTAATTAATACAAATGGTTTGATACACAATAAAGATTTTTCAACTTGGCTCGTTACTGGCCACCTCTCCCCCAACTCCAACTTGGTGTCCTGGTTGTCCTCGCTCGTTGAGGAAAAAAGTTTTCCCATTTCGGAAAGTTTTTATTTTCTGCTGGCTGCTACTTCTGCTTGTGCTAGCTGCTTCTGCTTTCTGCTTTTGCTGGCCTGCAGTTGCACTAGCCACACACACTCCCTCTCTTGTCTTTTATCTCTTTTGTTTTTTGGGCTTTTGCTTTGGTCCTGCTCACCATCATCATCATCATCATCATTTGGCCGTCTCCTGCTTGGCTTTTGTTTTGTGCATCCTTCCAGAGGGTACTAGAAGCAATCTTGACCCACTGTACCATTACAAATGTATCCGACTTTTTATATCTGTCTCTTTTTTTTTTAACTTTAAAAGGTGAGAGATGATGTTAAAAAGCGTATAAGCCAAGAAAGAGTAAAAGAGAGAGAGAGAGAGAGAGAGAGAGAGAGAGAGAGAGAGAGAGAGAGAGAGAGAGAGAGAGAGAGAGAGAGGGAGAGAGAGAGAGAGAGAGAGAGAGAGAGAGAGAGAGAAATAGCTATCTGACAGCTGGAGTGCCCACTCAATATGATCCTTTGACAGCCGAACTGCCCATTCGATATGATCTTTCTCTTATTTAGTAACCATTCCTGCTTCAACAGTCGTCTTCTTCAACATGCATACTTTGACGGAGTGCCTACTCGATACGATCTTTTGACAGCCGAGCTGCCCACCTGCTTGAACATTGGTAAAAAGGTAAAAAATCTCAATTTAATATTTTTATTTATTTTTTAATCTTTATCATTTGAAGAAAATTTATTTTTGTACCCATATTTAAATCATTGTCAAACCAAAATTTAATATAATCCAGGGTATTCCTTTGCCTTATATTCTCCCATTTAGTATCCTGCTTCAACTGTCGTCTTCATCAACGTGCATTGTTTTTGTGTAATTTTGCAATAAACAGCAAAACAATTATAAAAAAGAACAGAGATAGAGGGAAAGAAGGAAAGCAAGAGCTGGCAGGAACAACGACAAAGCAAAGGATGTAACGTTTTGCCAAGTGGAGCGACGACACTGAAAGCTAACCACAGCCCCCTCCGAAGGAGCAACGCTAAAAACCTAGTTGAAAAGTTGCGCCTGAACCGCCTTTTCATGTTACCATTTTCCCAGTGGCAGTTTCCTTTACTAGCCTGCTGCGACCCTTTCTTCCTTCCAGTGCTGCACTCTTAAGTGTGTTCATTTACCATTTGCCAGGATGTAGGCTTGGGCTGGGGGGGCCATACTTTTGGCCTTCATTTAATATGTGAACTGGACCGAGCTCCTACAGTTAATTTGTTATTGTTAGCGATTGCTCCTCCGGCCTCCTCCTAATTGAAATATATTTGCAAAAGTTTGCGTTCAATTTGCATTAAATTCCATTTAAATGTAACTCGAAATGGAACTCGAAACTCGTAACTCCGGGGGAGGGGAAACTCATGTGTCCACCTCCCTGCCAGCTTGTGGCGATGAACCCATTTTATCCCCGGCTAAAGTGGACTCTCAACATTGGCCCAGAAATGAACTGACAGAGCTAACTCTGAGCTCTCAGCACCCCCTAAGCAGTAAGCCAACTTAATGACCACTCATTACCGCTAATTGATTTCAATTAAATCACGCCCCAAACGGCAACCGCCAAGAAGGCGGAAGGAAGTGCGGCTGATGTTGCCACAACAACTTAAACAGCAATTACAAAAATAATCAGGAAACAGTAGAGGCAACAATGGGCCAAGACGAACAAGAGGAAATGTCGGGGGGCACTAAAACAAGCTAGAAGGGATGTGTGTGGCCAGGCCTGACTGACTACTGGTTCTTTGCATAACTTTTGCCTATTTTGCTTAACTCAATAAAAGCGCCAACACTTCCAGTAGCCTCAATTCTTCCTCAGTTCCAGCCTAACGACCCATCAGCTGCTGGACAGCGGCAAAGATTTTCGGCCAAAGTTAATTACGACTCATTGGGTATGCGCCGAAAAGTTTTCTCCGACTCTGGCCATATCTCTGATGGAGCAATTAACAATGGAACTACACTTTCTAATTGGATGAAACGCTTTGCAAGTTCTCCGTTCTGCCTTATTCGTTATGCTTGGCTTAATAGCTCCGCCAGGCGGAGAGAGTTCCTTCACCAGGAGTCGTGTATTTGCGTTGAAAGGGAATATGAATAATTAAAAATAAACATAGAAGAGATGGACAAAGTGTTGTATAAGATGAAAAAAAAAAAATATATAAATAAAAACAAGAAAAAAATAATGTAATAATAAAAAAAAAATTGTTTGCATCGGCCGGGAATCGAACCCGGGCCGCCCGCGTGGCAGGCGAGCATTCTACCACTGAACCACCGATGCTCTTGTCTTCCTCTTGCCCAACAGGCTTGTAGAGCTACATGACGTCACTAGTATGGGAGCTTAGCTACTGAGAGAGCAAGAAAGCAAGCTAGAAAAAGAAAATGCGAGAGCAAAAAAGCCAAAAAGAAAGTGAGAGAGAGGGACAGCATGAGTGTGAGAGAGAGAGCTCTCTGTCATACAGCCTTGGACGATCATCTGGTTTCCGTGGTGTAGCGGTTATCACATCTGCCTAACACGCAGAAGGCCCCCGGTTCGATCCCGGGCGGAAACAGGTTGCATTTTTTATATTTAGTTTGTATTATTTAATTTTCTTTGTTATTTAATATTTTTCAAAATATTTTTCTTTGAGATAAAAACTTTAAAACTTAAGTGTCAAAATATAAGAATTAATCAATAAATAGTTTTGGGTAAAAAAAGTAATTTTCCTTATGGTTTAAAGTATAACCGAAAACAACAAATTAAATATTTTTATTAATATTTATTAATTAATTCCTTTATTTTGATACTAAAATGTTCCTTATTATATTTATTTTTTGCTAAAATAACCATTTAAATTTAATCACCAGTCTTTGAGGTAGCCAAAAACCAGCAATTAGCTTGCTAACTGAAAACAATTACTAAAACAAGCCAACAGGAACTTTAGGTGGACGATCCCTTATTTTCGGAACTTTTTCAAGTGTCTGACACGGCCTGCGCTGGCCTTGGCACATGCCTGGGAAGCAGGATGACCCTTGGGTGTGGGGGAGACTAGAAGATTCCTCCTCCAAGTCGCCGACAAGAAATTAATACAAATAGTCTGCAGTGGTCTTGGCCGTAGATTACACTTTCGCAGACAGATTCGCACTAGACGGAGGGGACTTTGGCTGGACAGACTCTGTTTGTCCACTTGGAGGACAGCCTGGAGAGCCTGGAGAGTCCATTGAGAGAGTAATTGGTACGTAGCCGTCGGATACGGTGACTCCCTGACTCCCCTGTCAGCCGCAGTTATCAGCTTGGTAAGTTTCTACAACAGGATACGAAGTTTTCTCTGAGAGGGTAGACCAGACTTGAGGTCGAAGCTTAGGGGAGCATCTAGCAAAGGGATTCAGGATTACTGGGTATTCTTTAGTCGATTAAGACGACCATAGACCGTGGACCCTCTGCGGCGGGAACTGGCTAATGCGCTTTAAGAAGCTTCCACTGCGGCTCACGGCACAGTAAATTATTTATTGGGATATTTGGCTGTTGAATCCGAAACACTTACGAGGCGCCGGAAAGTGAAAAAGTTTTAATAGAATTTCTTGTTTGATATCCCATTGCTTTGTGTTGTGCCATCATCCCCACTCAACTCAACCCCATCCCATTCCAATCCCAATCGCAATCCCTATACCAATCCCGGATCCCAATCAACTTGAATCCAGCCGCCATTCCGAGGCGTTAGTTACATTGTATCCACATCCACCGGCTTTGTTCGGTTCCTCTGGCATGTTTGTTTGTCTATTTGTAAGGTCGTTTTGTTCGCACTTAATGTTTTGTTATTATTGCCTTCGAAGTGCTGTCCCGAGTTCTTGGGTAGATGGTGGAGAGCAGAGGTGGCCAGGATACCCTAGGTCTGGGCAGACCTTATAAGATGCGTAAAGAAAGCAATTGTTAATCGTTGATCCGATATATCAAACATAATATCGATTTAAACATTGTCGTGACAACAAAATTTAAAGAGAGCCTGGAGCCCGCGTTACGCATCTTGTTACTTGTACAGTCTCTAGTACTAAACACAGGGTAACTGTGCCCAATCCAATTACATAATTAGTTCAACTAAAGCCCAGATAGTGGGTGTGCGTGTGTTGACTCTGGACTAAGTACTACCGATTCCGATTCTTTGTTTGTCAAACATTTGATTTGATTGCCCAAAAATCTGGCGCACAATCTGCGCGAACGGAAAGAGGGGCGAACCCCCGAAATATGGCGTTATAATAATTTTCATTGCGAAATTTACACATGCATAATTAATTAGTATCAAAAATTTAATACTCACACTTTGTATCTGCTTAAATATTTACACTTCGTGCCAAATTTGTATGCAAATCGCTTTGCTACAGACTGACAATAACGAGTGTGTGTGTGAGTATACATACGCACAGCCACACGCCCTTACAGCACCCATTCACACCCACACAGACACACAGGCACACGCGAAATGTCAGACAATTAAAAAAGCATACAGCACAGGGCATTCATTTATATTTTATTATTTATTATTATTTTTTAATATATATTAATAATATTAATATATATAATAATATAATTAATAATAATATTATATTATTATTTTATATATTTATATTATATAATTATTATATATTATAAATTATTAATGTTTATCATTATTTAATATTATTTATATATTATTATTCATCAATATTGTTTATATCCTATATGTTCCTAGCTTAATGACCCTGCCTGTAAGCCCGTCCAGTTTTGGGTAAACAGAATCGAAAACGGGTTGCCTGCCGCTGGCGTTCCTGTCGGCTCCCAAAGGCACCCACTCAACTCAACCCCTCCGCCGTGGCTGGGCGATTGGACCAGGGCTTTGGCCGTGGCTCTAGAAGCTGGTGGGGGAGTCTGGGATCCTGGGAGTCTGGGAACTGGCAGGGGGATTGGCAAAAGGGTCGGTTGCTGCTGGCGTTGATTGTTGTTTTTGAAAACCCTTTTGGTGTTTGCATTTAACGAACAGGGCCACAACGACAGCGGCAACAAAAACAACAATAGAGCCAATATAACAGTTGTGAGGACGATAGATCCTGGACTTGGATGGTATGCAATGGCAGGGGTTGGGAATGAATGGCCTGGACTGGGAGGGGTCGGTTGGTCGGGTCGGTCTGCCACTGGAGCTAATAAAAGGCTCGTTACAATGAAAACAAATCAAATCGCTGGCCAGGCCATCATCATCATTCGTCAGACCAAAAGCAAATCCGAGAGCGAAAATGAAACACACGGCTAACACCGCCGCCAAACAGGAAGTAGTTTGGATTTCCGGTGTCATACCAGGGAAGGAGAGAAGGTAGGTGGTAGCCAACCCCTAAATGTTCAAATTGATTACGGTGGGTGGTGTTGGGTGGTGGTGGGCAGTGTATAGTGCGCCTGGATAGTTGACCCCTTTCCCGGGGTCAGCTCAGCCTCACTTTGAAATGCCATTAAAATGTATTTACAAACGCAAATTGATACTGATTTTCGGTTTTGGTGGGTTTCAGGTTCCCCCTTTGGCCAGGACCTGGTGGTCAACGCGTTGACGTTGGAGCTTAGCCACGCCAGGAGGATTTTGCCCGGCCTGCGTGTGTCCTGTCCTCTCCGCAACTAACCGCGACTAACCGAGGATGACTTCCAGAGTGCACCTAGTCAGGGGGGGTTTCCGGAGTTGAACGACCAGGCAGGAGAAGATTAGCCCTCCCTCTAAACCCCTCTACTTAGCTTTAGTTTCCACTGGAATAAAGTCTAGTTTCTGGTAGAGATTCCTCTTGGTTGAGGATCAGGCAGCAAGAGAAATGGTGGCCGCAATCAGACAGCTCACATGCCAAGTTAAACTGCAATTATTTTCAAATGAACTTCACTTGAAAAGCAATTCCGGGCATGTGTCTAATATATGCAAACAATTTAGCCAGCTGAGCGCAGGAGCATGTCCTGGCAGAAGGACGAAAGCCGAGAGCCCAGAGCCTGGGTAAACTTCGTAAACAAGAAGCGTGACAAAATGATAAAGTGTCGACTGGCAGTGGCTAAGAAAACAACAGCAACAACTTGTTGGGTGGGCCCCAAAGGCAGGCAGGTCCTGAGCTGGCAGAGGTCCTGGCAGGCAGGGCAGGAGTCTGAAGCAAGCAGAGACCCAATGGCAAAGTGAGCAATAAACATACGCGATTAAATTCATTATGAGCACTTGAATGGCACACAATACGAATGCGAAATGACAATCCTGATTGCGTTGTATGTCCTGGGAGTCCTTGCCAGTGGTTGAGGAGCTTCATACATCAATTCCACATTGTTTTCTGGTCAGGACAGGGAGCAAGGGAGGAGTCTGGCTAGGAGCTCCTCTTGTGCCAGTCTAATGTTTGCTGTTTCCTTCTGCCATCTGCAAAGGATACTCCTTCTGCCTTTTCCTAAGGACACTTTGCCTTTACTAATTGCGTTTCCTGGCATCAAAATCAACAGTGTTTCCGCTTTGATTTCTTTTTAGTATCCATCCCGGCTTAGTCCTGCCTTCTCGGCCCATAAACTTTACCCTAATTGGTACAATCAACAGTTTGGCGAGTCCACCAAATTAACCAGGACGAATTGTGGCATAATGTCCTGTTGTGCAGGTGCAGAAGGAGGTGGAGGAGGAGGCTGATGCAGGCAGGTGTGTAGGAGCCCCGCGATAATTGCTGTCACAAACAGGGGGATCCACGAACCAACCATAAACCGTTGGCTGGCGCCTGCATGTGTGCACCGCAGCTATCCACGTACCCATGTCCCTGCTCATGTCCTGTCCGCTATTTTTCACTCAATTTTGGGTTTGTCGTCTGCAGGCTGCAGGTGAGAGGACGCCGAGTTGGAGGTTACATACGCTGCTTGACCGCTTTGACCTGTTGAATTCGCCTCCTCATCATCATCATCATCAGGCGGCCAGGAGAAGCACCATCACCAGACCCATGAGGGACACTTTCAGCCCCACGGCTGAGTTAGCTTTGATCCAATCCCGATAATGATAGACATCGGTGTATACCCCAGCCGAGGTCTTCTCCCCGCAGCCCTCGCCGTAGGACACCACGCCGACTACCATGTTGTTGCAGAAGAGCGGCCCACCGGAGTCACCCTGACAGCTATCCACCTCGCTGTCGTCGCTATTTTTGGCACAGATCATGCCATTGGAATTGAAGTTCCATAGGTTCTCACATATGGAGTTGGGCAGGATTTGGACATCGCCATTGATGGCCTCATCGGCACTGGGACCGAACTGGATGGAGCAAGGATAAAAAAAGGATAAACAAATGATAAGCAAAGGACAAGCAAGTCGCGATCTCTCACCTGTATAACCGTGCCCCAGCCCACAACGGTGCAGGCTAGACCTGCGCTGGGTGACTTGTCGTTCAGGGACATAATGGCGGCATGTTCGTTGGTGGTGATCTCCTCCTTGAGCAGGATCAGGCCAATGTCATGCCGCAAGCGGCCGCTTCTGTACTTTGGATGAGGTAAAATCTGTCTGACCCGCAATTCCTGAGTGGAGGGTGCCTGCTCGAGCCTCTTGGGAGTGCCGGCATAAACCATAAGCTTTCGGGCCTGGTAAAGGCTGCCCCTACTGCGAGCGGAAAGGTGAGACACTGGCGGTGGATTTCCAGATTTCCCATATGTCTTACCTGCTGTACATGCAGTGTGCTGCCGTCAGGATGGCCCGAGTGCTGATGATGGTGCCCCCGCAAATGTGGTTTGTCCCAAAGTACTCCTTAGCAGCGCCCACGCGCACCGATACCGCGTACTTGACCAGTTCGTTGGTTGCCGGCCTATAGCCGCCCGTCACCAGATAGTGGAAATCGGAGGCACTGGTACCGTTGTCATCCTCGAACTTTCGGCGATGGCTTAGCTGGGCGAAGAAGAAGTTGGTGCCTTGGACCAGGTATGGCGCAATGCGGTGAAAAAATAGCAAAAAGCATGCAATGAATTTTGAGAATCTCATTTTTCGAATTTTAAATGTCATTACAGAAAAATATATATATTATATAAATAAATAAGGGTTGTGTTGTGGAGTTATGACACAAAATTGGAGTTTTAGAAATTAAAAAAAAAATAATAATAAAATTTTTATTTAGTTTTCCTTATTTCTATTCTATTTGATAACTGATTTAAATGTGATAAAAAAGTATAAATGAATGATAAAATATATAGAAAGTACCTATATCTAATTTAAATACCAATTTTTTCGAAAAGAAGAACCTTTGACAGTAGTTTAGAAGGGATATAAACATATACATATACATATATTTTGGTGAGCTGTAATATAAACCTATATACATATACATTTTTGTGAGGCCAACAAAAAAACGTCCGGTCAAAGGACACTGGCAGTGGCCAAGGCTGATAGCTATTACAGCGATCCGATAAGCTAATGAAAAACTCGTCTTCATAAATAACTTGCATGCGTGAAGGGTCGAATGGGGGAGTGTGCGGGGTGTGTGTGTGCGGGGTGTGCGTGGTGAGTGCGGGTGTAAAGCAACAGGAAGCATTTATTTATACCCACTGCAGCTAGCCCACATACACACTCACCTCCTCCTACACCCTCGTAAGTAGTTGGTTGTTTCATGTCACTTAAGGCGGCGCTGCCTTTGGCCTGCCCTGGATTCCCGGCATGCCAGGCACTCGACGACGTCCTGGAAGCCTGTGGGGTGGAGGAGGAATGGGGGTGAAGTGAAGAAGGTGTTGGCCGGGGTCGTTATCATTAATTTGCAGCCTGCTTTTTGCAATAATTTACAAGATATTTTCTTTTTGCCAGCAAAGTCCCTGAAGGAAGGAGCAAGAAGCAAAAGGAGCTCGTGGTCTTGCCTGCCTTTAGCCTGCTTTTTAAGTTGAGTTGTCATTTTGCCCCGCTTACTAGAGACAAAATTGTAAGGAAAAAAAATAAGAGTAAAAAAAAAATTAAAGAAAAAATCGAAAGAAAAAGGAAATGTTGGCCATATATTTCAGGCTGAAGAAAGCAACTCTTTACCGTCCATCACCAAGCCTGATAATGGGGGGAGGAGGTGCCTAGCCACAGTTAAAGCCCAGCAATTAGCAGGAATCTAGGACTATCTACACTGATAAAAAAATCTTCTCTCAAGATTTTTTGAATTTTGAAAAAAAATTATATTAATATAAGATCAAAAACTATAAAAATTTTATTTTAGATTTCGATTTAAGATTTTCCACATTCTTAAAAAAATCTTTAATTAATATCAAATATTCTAAAAATAATACGAAATAATAATAAACCAATACGCAAAAAAACGTTTAATTTCAAGAAATGAAAATCTTAAATTAGAATTTTTGTTATACTTAAAATTCCAGAAGAATAAAATCTTAATATAAAAAAAAAATAAACTAGATTTAAAATTTTTCCCAAAATTTTTAAATTAAACATTTTTTTATTTAATTTATATTTAAATTTTTTTTTTACTTAATCGCTCAAAAAAATATTAATATTTTTGTAGTGCGAAAAAATAACACTAAAAAATAGTGATTATTTGATGATGTTATTTTTTTCGCTGTAAATAACAATAATTATTTTTTGAGCAATAAAATAACAAAAAAATGTGTAAATTCAATTAAATTAAAGATATATTAAAAATTAAAATAAAAATTAACATTTAAAAATATTCATTATTTATTTTGTGATATTTTTTCGCTCAAAATAATGCTAAATATTCTTTGAACAATTAAATAATACTCAAAAATTAACAATTAAAATGTATTTAATATTTAAATATCCAGATTTTTATAATTCGTGTTTTTTTCTTAGTGAATAATTTTCTTATTAAAAGAAAATATTGATAATTATTATTTGCGGTCCCTGATTTAATGAGAAAAATTCTCAATTTTTTTATCAGCGTACGGAAAGCAACAAGACGAACGAATCTGAATCGAAATCGCTGGCCAGGAGCAGCTGCAGCCGTTCCCCTGGACGGCAGCCAAAACAATTATGGCACCTGACTGCCCTCAGATAGCAGATAGAACGAACTCCTCCGCACGGAGACCAGTGTGTGTGTGAGCTGTGATTATTGTTGCCTTTTACAGTTTTAGCTAAAGCAGACAACAGACACGGACAGGAGCAGCAGGACAGAGGACCTGCTTGCCTGCCTGCCAGGATATTTGTTTGCATACATTGATTGAATTTGTTCACGCCATTAAATTTGCAAATTGCTATCGGCAATTTTGCATAAACTGCACTGTAAGATTTAACCGCACGGCATCCCTCTCGTCCTGCAAGGACAAGGCCAGTACCAGGACCAGTCTCTCTGTGTGTGTGTGTGCGTGTGAGAGTGTCCTGCGAGTCATTAACTATTCATATGGCAAACCATAGCAAACCGGCAGAGAGTGCAGGCACTTGATGACACATTTGATTCCGCCTGTCGTCGCCCCGAGGTCCTGGGAATTGTCAGCACTCCAGACTCCAGACTCCAGACCAGACTCTGCAAGGATATGCTGCCAGAGAGAGCTCAAAACCGGTCTGGTTGACCTTTATCTGATCCGCATTTAACAGGCATAAACACTGTTTAAGCTTTCCGAAGGCCTGGAAAATTGAAATTATCCCACCGCCGGGATGGAGTCCTCGAACTGGGACACACACACACACACACACACACACAGTAGCAGAGAGCGGAGCAGCGATTGTGATTGCTAGGCAGCTTAAAGAGGCAAACCAAAGTTGAAAGAGGAGGCGCGGGCTGGGCGCCATTTATTTACATTAACCAGAAACGAACTCTCCCTGAACTGCCTCGAAATTTATGATAAAAGTTGTGCCGCGCAGCCTCAATATTTCTCATTTCGCGCGAAGGTCGGCAAACGGGGAGTGTAGGTCACCGGGTAGTCCTGCCTGGAATGGGATCACCGTCAGGACGAAGGACGATCATCATCGCATACCTACCTTGCCCCAGCTCAGTCCTCCTTTTCTGCAAATTACTTTTCCGCTCCACCAGAGAGAGAGAGAGAGAGAGAGAGCTCTGTCATAATGGACATAATCCTAATTATCTCTGTCATTTGTCTCGCTTTCTCTATGAAAGAGTGGACTGGAGCTCCTTGTGCTCCTTTGAAGGCAGCCAGCAGGCAGGAACTCCCCAGCTTAATTACATTTTTTCTCCCTGCCTCCTGGCGCTGCAATTTTTTCCACGGATGATTGAATTTGGAAATGCTGCTGGCTGTCGGCTGCGTTCCAGCTCTGGGCTGGCCATGTCCTGTGTCCTCCGGCTGGGTTTCCGTCTCCGTCTCCATCCTTTTCCTTGAAATTACATTAGTTGCACTTGCGGCCGCGACTTATCTTATTAAGAGCAGTCATAGATAGCCGGCTTTCAGTCCATCAGCTTCACATCTGATATACCAAAAGTAAGGATGGTGAACTCTTAGGGGGTCCTTGTTATGATATCCTTAGATTAGGGTCATAAAAGAAACAACATAAAAAGAAAGAGGACAAAAGAAAGCTAACTTTCGAATTTTAAGATTTATTGTAATTTGGATTTAATATAATTTGGATTAAATATAATTTAGATTTAAAAAAATTTTAACTACAAGAAGGATAGCCTATATTTTCAAAAATAAAATCCCAAATATATTCCCAAATTATATTAAAAATAAAAACTTTAATAAATTTCAATAAAATTTCCCATATGCCCAAATTATATCACACAAATAAATATGTAGACTACCAGATTTCAAGCTTAATTATCCCTAGAGATTTGTATCAGTTTTGATTTTGATTTCCATTCACAACAATAATAACAACAACAACGAAGCCCCCCCTGCTGTAACATAATCTGTGCTTCAAGCTGGAATAAGTTTCGGGCAAACAGATCCTCCTGATGGTCCTGCCTCGACAGGCCTCCGCCACAAAGTGGCTTATTATAATTTGCAAAATAAACTAACTGTATGCTTTGGGTTGCCCGCTTGTCTGTCTAAAAGTGAAAATAATATTGTAGTTGAAATATCAACATTGACGTGCTGCGCCCGTGGGCCCCTGTGCTGTGTGCGTGTGTGTCTGCCAGTCTATGTCTCGTTTCTGTGGCTGGTGGTGGCCTTTCGCCTGCTCCACCCGAAAAAGGGTTCGATTGCACGTCCTCACACACCCATCCAGACCCCCCACCCACACCATCAGCCACGTCTGTTTGGATATCGTGCCTGTCTCTCTCTCTTTTGGCTGCCAGACAGCTGGCCGGGCATTCAGCATAAGCATATTAGGCGTTGCCATTCGACAGCGCGTTGGGTCCGGGTTCAGGTCCACGTCCAGGTCCTCGTCCTCGTCCTGGTCCCGTCCTGCTCCTGCTCCTGTAGCTGTGGGTGTGTGACACTAAAACGTGACGTTGAATCCAATGCGATGCTCAAGCGTGTGAAAATACCAGAAAGACGTGTTGCTATCAAATGGTACGCTTGCCGCGCGTGTGCTCTTGCCCGCCAAGCGTATTTATGGCGCACTCGTAAGTTAACAGACAGCGGAAGTGATACATCAAGGACATACACACACACACACACACACGTCCCTGAGCGATTCGTCTTTACACGTTTTGAATTAATCCCAGGCAGTTACTTAACCAACAGTTTTGAATCCACTTCGAGCTGCAGAGAGAAGTTCAAGAGGAGATGGGATTATAAACCGCACAGCAAAGTGGACAGAGTCGAGGTGGAGGTTTTAGCTAGAACAGGTCCTAGAAAGGAGCAGAGTTCCTCAGGCTTGGTTTTAGGTCCATGATCGCCGCTGCTCAATTAAATCTCCAACGCCCCCCAGCCTAGCTGGTCATGTCATCCTGTCATCCCTAAAGGGGCGTGGTGCCTGCTCTTGGTGGTGCAATGCTTTTTCCCCTTTAATACCTTAACCTTGGCTGCCGCTCCTTGTCAGCGCCAGATGAGTGACTGGGTCCTGGCCCTGCCCTGCAGCCAGATTAGCGCCTAATGTCGCAGGACCTAAAGGAACTAGGGGAGTGTGAGCTAGCTAGCTAGATGGTTTATCCTTTGTGCTGGGGCGTGGATCCTCCTGGTGTTTATGGGGGTGTGGCTGAGGGGGGGAAAAAGCAAAGGCAAAATAAATTACCACTCATGTTGTGCTCCTTGGCGTGGTTGCGGCATAGCAGCCAGGAGCCCTGGAGGAGGGTCATTGTCGTCAACAAACATTTTGACACTTGCTCCGTAACCATAAAAGTCAGTCAGTGTTGGGGCTTAGCCAACTTTAAATACCTTTGGACAGATTAAAAGTCTCGTTAACCGAAATGTGTGCAGGCTCTGCCTGCCTTCCAGCCAGCCAGCCTCTCTCTCTCTCTCTCTCGCTGTATGTGTGTGTATGTTTGTGTTTGTGGCTACTGTTTGTATGGGTCATCGTGTGCGAAAACTATCGCCATGCATAAATTGCTTATGGAAATGGTTTTAGCCCTCGGGCTAGGCCAAGGACTGCAGTGTCCTGGCTCCTGGCTGGGTTTTGCGTATTGAAAAATTACTAAGCATTATACTTGAGGGTCACTTTTAATTACTTTCAAGAAGGTCAACATTAATGAGTGTCAATGGGCGCCTCTCTCTCTCTCTCTCTCTGATTTCAACTCCCTTTCCATTACTCTCTCTCCGCTGAGTGGCATATTGATCGGCTGGCTGGCTGGCACTACAAATGTGTCGGAAATTAAGGCAAAAAACTTTTCACATTTGTCGCCCATTTTGCGGTTAGGACATTTGCAACTTTTGTGCCCTTTGGCCCCGGCCTTTTGTTGTTTTCGTTTGGTGTTTTTATTTTTGTTTCCTTAATACCTTTTAGCCATAGGGTGTTTAGGGTATAACAAGATGGAAGATCGTAGCAAAAGGGTAGCCCGGCTGCTCTCGAGAGAGCTTAACTTGAGCTCTTTCCCGCTCCCTCTGGACATGCTACATTCTTCCCATGGGGCTGTTGTTCGTTCCAGTTTCCAGGCATCTTTACTTTATTTTTTACCTACTGGATATCTTCACAGTCCATCAACAACACTCTCTCTCAACTCTGGCTTGTGCTTTTTCTTTTTTTGTTTTTGTGTTTTTTTTGCTGCCGCCTGTCCTGTCAGCATGTGTTGTTTAGGAATTTGCATGCGTTGCGCCCAGGGCCCCAGGTAAGCCCCTAAGTATGCTACACTTTTTGAAGTTCGTCCTGCTAATGCCAGTCAAGTGGCGTTTTGGTGGTCCTTCAACAGCCAGAGACAGGACCCGGACCAGAGCCAGAATGGATGGCAGTGCGTGGATAATTGGCAGCTCTGCCCCGGCATCCACCCGGTTCACCTCGTTAAATCACACTCGCACACACACAACGGTAGACAACGGTGGGTGGGGAGGGGTGGCTATAATTTATGCGCGTTAAATTCTAACCGATTGACTTGTCCATGGGCAGCTGTTGGCCGCATCCAGTGGTGGAGGCCACGACCATGTGGCCGTGTTTGTGACTGCACTGCGGGAAAATTTCGAATAAATGGTAAAATAAAATACAAAATACATTATATAAAAAAAAGGAAGATAACTTCTGAATGCCGAAATTTTTGTTCCTTTGCATTATGCTAATGCATACTCTATTATTATTTTTTAATCTAATTACATTTAATTTGATTGGTTTAGGCCTAGTTTTTGTTTTCTGTGTGGGCTGGAAGAAGACGGAGGGGAGTGACCCGGACGGGACGAGCTCTGCATCCGAATTGGCTTTATTGCAAAAGTTATTTTTGTGGCGCGATGTTGTTGAGGCGTTGTTATTGTAATTTAATAAGCGGCTAATTGTTGTTAATCAATTGTTTAACAGTTTACAACATGTGGTTGTTGCCTACCCCTGCCTGCCAATGTGAATTATTTGCGTTATTTTTTATTGTTACTGTTTGTTGCGTTTGTTTTTGTATGCATTTTAATTGCAATTGTTATTGCAGTTGCAGTTTGCGATGCATTTGTATTTGTGATTGTGATTGTAATTGTGTTTTTTGTTTTTGTTTCTGTTTGTTTTATTACTGCTATTCATTGTTGCTGCTTCGCCAGTGTGTTTGCGGACGCCTCTCTCTCTACCTCTCTCTGAATGTCTCTTCTTTCCAGCTGTCTCGTCTCGTTTTACCTCTCTCTCTCCCTTGCTCTTGTGTATTTTGTGGTTATTACAACGCCCTAAAGAGGAGCAGCTGCCCAGTCCTGGCTAGCGGCAGAGGGCGTGGTCGTGGCTACTTCAATGACATGCAGCCTTTGCCACTACAGTTACCGGCCGCAATTATTCTGTTGCTTTATTGTCTGTTATAATTAAATCATTTGATTTCATTGTTTGGATTTAACATTTGTGTGTCGCACACACACATCACACACATCACACACTCCCACCCCCCCCCCCCCCCCCCCCCCCACACACACACACACACCATGCTTATTATGTAGCAGGCTCCGTATTAAACTTTCACTATCTGGCTTTGCAGCACTAATTGAATTTTTTAGTATGTAGAAATGCCTAGAGCCTGGGCGCAACGGCAGCGTCGGCGGATAATTACTTATTAAAGAGCCCATAAATGTTAATATCGATATGCAGGAAATATTTGTTTACCCAAAGCCATTCCGATTTCGATTTTGGCATTTCGCCAGTGGCAGGACTGTCAATCTGACGGTTTATCGGTTAGATCTAAGCTAAGCTTAAGAGAGAGGGATAGAGGCGGCTTATTGGTTTGATCGAAGCTAAGCTTAAGAGAGGAGAGAGAGAAAGAGAGCCTGGGTCATGTTGCAGCTAAACAGTCAAAGCTTCCATTTCCAGCTGGACAGAGATAACAAGTGAATGGCAGTCCTTACAAGAGAGCAGTTCTTGCAAAAAGAAAGGAAGAGAGCAAGAGAACCCAGGTCATGTTGCAGCTAAACAAGGTGCTTCAGTTAAAGAGAATGTAAGCCCTTGCCAAGAGACCACCTTGTATAGTTAGACCATGACAGGTCTAACACTTGCTGCGATCTTTTTTTTGCTGCTTTAGAAAAACACTTTATCCTATATCCTTACATTTCCACCTTCCATCTAAAAACCTCTTGGATGCCTTGAAACATGGAAATTATCTTCCACTTTGGTTTATCCAGCAGGGAATCCTGGCGGAAAAGCGTCTATTCTTAATTTGCTGATGAAAAATTTTCACGTACTTAGGGCAAAATGGCAAGGTGTTGTTGGCGCAGCTCAGCTCAGCTCAGACACTAATGAAATAACGGTTGTCGGGCGCCCAGAAAAGGTAATCGCTGTTGGGGTGTGGGGTGGGGGGCCAGCTTGGGGATTTTGGGATACTTTCTGTGTTTGTGTGTGTGTGTGTGGGCTCTTATCTTGAGCGATAACAATCCATCTTTTGTCTAGCATGGGGGCTACGTGTCCTTGCCGTGCTTCGTGGGGTGTTATCCTAGCAAAGGATGAGGCAAATTTATTTATATATCCAAATGAAGCAGTCGGTGCCAGGCAGGACACGAGGCTGAGAGCCCTGAGAGCCTGGGCCCCAAGTCCAAGTAGACATGAGTTACCGTTGCCAAATTAAACATCACCAACATAAAATTTATGAAGCCAGACATTAAGTCGGCAAAGGAGCTGAAAACATATTTCCTACGGTTCTGCGGGGTCCTGCTGCATGGGTCCTTTTCTGTGTATGTACTGTGTGCTTTAAAGCGAATTAAGGACACAACATTTTTACCGGCACTAATTCCTACATAACTGATGCTTATCCCAGTTACAAATTAGAACCAGGTTTTGGTCTGGGTCTTTGTGATCCTCTCTTTGGGATCCTCGAGACTTTTGTCTCTTCTCTCACTCTCTCTCTCTCTTGGTGTTGGTGTCAACGGGTTCGACACCAGGAGGAGGAGGCCCACACACCACATCCACTCCCACTCAAGGCACAAGGAACTCCCCATGGCCACTGTGTAGCCACAATGCTTAACGTAATTACAAGTAGTTTTACGGTTGAGCTGGGAGCCAACGCCAGAAGTAGGTCCTGGGGGGGCTGGGGAAATTCGGCAGAGAACCACAGCATGGACCAGGCCATGCCAAGGAGTCGCAGCAGCGCGAGAACAATGGAAATTACGAGTTTCAATTTGTAGAAAAATTTATTATATCCATTAAGTAAATGGGTTTCGAACCAGGGCTGCTGTCTGCAGCCTGGCCTGGCCCCAAGATGCCAACCTATGACTCATTTGCTAGGTCCTGGTGTGTCCTGTACTGGGGTTCTGTCCTGGCTACTGCGTGTAAACAGCAGCCGGCGAAGACCAAGACGCATCCAACGCAAAATGTCAAAATTTTTGAATGGCCCTGCGTTGCAGCTGTGCCTCGGCCGGAACATCACTATACCGGGCTTGGGTTTTCCGTGTTTTTTTTTTTTGGGGTGGGGGGGGTGGTTAGGAGGCAGTGTTGAATCAGAGACCGCAATATAAACTTTTATGCTTGGCTTATTTGTTTTGTCTGTTTGCTCTCCTGCGTTTCCCTGATGTTTTTCGTTGTCCTTGTGCCTCTCTGTGTTTTCTTTTCCCTTGACTTTGTCAACGTATCCCCAGTCGCCGCTTCGTGGTCTAGGCTCTGGCTCCTCTTTCCCTTGTCCCTGGTTGTGGCTGTCAAATTGTTCTTCTGGCGCCGACATGTTAATACGTTTTGTGGCTAACATTTTAATCAGTTGTTGGTGGCCAATCCTGCTCCTCCAGGTGAAGGAGAGAAGGTAAAGCCATGCTAAGGGGCGGGTTTTGACTCTTCCAATTGCACTGGAGTCTACCTCCTCCCCCCCCCCCCCCCCCCCCAGACACACAGGCAGACAGCCTTGTCCTCGTAAAGCTTTATCGATACATCTGCACAATTTAATTTAACCGCAACTTTATTACTTTTGTCTTGAAGGCAGAGCAAGTCCTGGCTGCGAGTCCTGGCTGGTGCAGCCTAAGCTGTTTGATCTCTTTCTCACTCCGAGGCGACCTCCCCCGCGCTCATTAATATGCAAGACACCAGAATCAGTTTCGACTTTCGACACAATTTCTGGCTTTATCTGAGGCGCAGGACCAAGGACGAGCCTGGTGGGGAGTTGGAAAAACAAAAACGAAACATTTGACAGTTGACTTAAATAAAGGCACACGTGGCTCATAGTCTAAACAGCTGCTGCTGGGGAAATAAAGTTGGCCTTCTGCCGATGCCGATTGAGTTTTGGAGGCAGACTCTAGACCCTCCACCCTGCACCCTCTCCACCTCTTGCTCCTGGCCAAGGCAACGCCTCCTCGTGACCCGGATTGCCGTTTTCAATATGCCTTCATTCCGGTCTTAAGATTTTCAATTTTCGTTTCGTAATCAGCAGTTGGTATTTGTTGTACACACACACACACACCCAGAACACACCGCAGGTGTGGCAAAAGTCAACTCAAAGGTGAAGAGGTGCCCAGGATGGAGGAGGAGAAGGAGGAGCCGCCTGCAAATGCAAATGTTTCCATACGCCGCGGCATTGCTTGAATTTTAATTTGCAAACGAACACCAAGTTACGCTGCAACATTGCAAGAAGGATTTGCAAGGAGAGGAGAGGAGAGGAGAGAGAGAGAGACAGAGAGTGAGAGCATCCTGTGTGAAAGGATGACATCCATTTCGCATTTCGCTTTCCGCATTTCCGCTGAATAATTTGCATAAGCTTGAAGCCAAGCCTTTGTGAGATTTTATATTTGTGTTCAACCTTAAGAGGGGAATCCACCTCCCCCCCCCCCCCCAACTGTATCCTCTCCCTCTTAAAGCCAATTTCCTGGCCACAATTAAGGCTTGGAGAACAGGTCTAGGCCACGCCCTGAAGGCTAATTTGAGTAAGCTGAAATATTTACTGGAATACCAGAGAGATAGAGAGTTCGGGATAATCATGAAGTGGACAAATAAGACGTGCTAGCAGAAGCAACAGATCTCTCGGCCTGGGGCCATCAGTAAATGGTTACAAATTGCTGCCAGACAGCCAAGGCTTAGACCGACAACTGTTGCCATTGTGTTGTGTCCGCAAAAATGAACCTTGAAAAGTCAAAAACCAAAGACGTTGTCTGAAAAAGAGTCTCCCCGTTTACATTTTTCGGCCAGCAAACACTGTATACATGTCACGTACGCGGGGCTCACACCACACTACACCACACAGACCATTACACTTTCACAAGCAGACAGTTGTCCTTTTGGCCAGGACCAGGACTTCCTTCTTCTGATGTTTACTTTCCCGCCGTCTGCTGTTTTGATTCCGAGCCCGGCGCCTTATTGGGTTTTATACGAAAACCCATTTAATAATCTCATTTCTGCCACAATAACAGAAAATATGATTCTCTCCACTCCTGGCATCCTCCTGATCCCCACAGGTCCTCGTCCCCCACCTAGTAATTGAATACATACGTGCCGCGCATTTCCAATAATCCCTGGCCCCATGGCTGTGTCATTATTTATTGCGTGTTAGCCTTTTTATGATTCCTATTAGTGGAATTAGATTTTGTTGTGAGTCTCTTCTGATCAGCGGCCCATTGTGGTGTGTGTGTGTGTGTGTTTCTGGTAATTATCCAGCCATGATGGATGCCTTTCCTTTTGGTGATGCATCAGGTGTGCGCGCGGGCCTCTAATTATGTAAAAATGAATAAGCTTGAGGAGGTCCTTGAGTACTACTTTCTTTTTCCTTAAACCAGACTCTGCCATTAGGCTTTAGAGTTCTCCTGGCTCTTTCTGGTTACTCCTGGCTTTTACTGGCTTTTACTGGCTCATCCTGGTTCATCCTGCTTTCTACTGCCTTCTCCTGGCTCCTTCTGCCTGCTCCTGCCTCCTGGCTCCTCCTCCCTGCAGATCTTCATGAGGGATTTAATTAATTTGTTTTTAATTCAATTTAACTTATTGCCTTTCCTCTGCCTTTCTCTGTGTGTGCTTTACGTATTTTCGTATTTTGCATTTTGCATTACGTATTACGTATTTCTTTAGCCGTATATATATATATATATTCCATTTTTTTGTTGTATTTTTCTGTATTTTTGTACTTTCCCCGCATTTTCGCATTTATTAAATGGCACATTTACTCTGTTTATTGGCCTTAATGCCGGCTTGCTAGCCAAAAGAGAAAGAGAAAAAAATTCACAAAAAAATTTACATTTTAAAACAGTTTCCCGGGCGGAGGCCACTGTTGAAACATTTTCATTGGCCTTAAGTGGAAATTCATGTGTACAATAAATTGTTTTTGCGGCAGCCGCCGAAGTAAAAGTAAACCGAATACGGTCAATGAGCTCTGGCTACCACTTTCCCTTTGGGGGTCCGAGGTGTCCGACCCTCAGACATTTCCTCCAGCAAATGAGCAATGCCGGGAAATCGTCCGTTTCATTGATTTTCTAGCCGCAGACACGACACAAGGACAATGGGAGAGATGGTCAATCGAGCGTCGTCGTCGTCGTTGTCGTCTTTCAAATTGATGGCTGTCCTGGCCAGGATACATGCCTTCCTCGTTAGCAGCCGCAGGTAAACACATTAACCCGTGCATTCATTAATACGACAAATATTTGCCAGACCAGACGTCCAACCCCTTTTCTCACCCACCCGCCCCCCTTTACCGTTTTAAAGCAAACAGAATTAACAACAAAAGCCGGCAAGGCCGCGGTTCCACGACACGCACATAATCAGGACCCCAACCACAGGCCAACACCACCACCACATCCTATTCACATTCGCATTTACACCTCCGACAGGCCGCAATCGCAATCACGATCACAATGTGCCCACCCATTAAAAAAAGGGCGAACCCAACCTGAACCCAGCCGGGTCTTTAAGTGACCCGCCAAGTGCTACAGCAGCTCCCGGTCCTGGTCCTGGTCCTGGTCCTGGTCCTGGTCCTGGTCCAACTCCAGCTCCCGCGGCTCTGGCTGAGCCGTAACTTTTGCCGCTTTAACGAGCGTGACAAAACACTTTTTGACCCTCCAGGAGAATGGGGGAGGTTGAGCTCCGTCAGTCAGTCTGTCAGTCTGTCTGTCAGCCAGTTTAGTGCTTGTTAATTGCCTGCCGCTGGATTTTTTCTGGATTCTGACTGCTGTCAATGAGACTTGTTGCTGTAGCGGCAGGAAGCTCTATGTTTATATATCTTTAATTAATTTTTATTTTATTTTATAATAGGAAATATTAAAAAAAAAATATGCAAATTTAAGTAACTTGTTTTGGTATTCATATTAAAAATATTTATTTAAACAAATGAAATGATGTTACCTCTTTTAGAATTTTATAAACATTAAAAAACAGATTACATTATTATTTATATTTTAAAAAATTGTTTCTTTTGTACGAAATGTTTAAAATAAATTGTATATATAATATATATATTTATATATTGTAAAAAAAAAGAACTGATATAAGGCGGTCCAGGCAACGTTAAACAAACGATGATCGTGGCAAGTGGACAGACCGGCTTTCAAATGGCTTTCTTTCTTTCTTGAACAAGCGAAACTCTCTGTTTTTCAGATCGTATTCTTTAATGAAAATTCCTCTTTTACTAGCAGGGACTTTATTGAGTGCTTCTTTCACCTACGATCCAGGCAGGTCCTTTGCCCGAAGTGCATTAAAATTATTTGTGTTGCGTCTTATTGTTGGCCAACCGCCACTGGACACCCGTCAGTCAACACCCGGAGACCCCCTCCATTCCAGAGCAGTCCCGTCATTGCCGTCGATGGGCATTTTTCATGTGACTTATTTGCGTTTGTTGTGGTCAGTGCTCCCGTCGTCATATCGTCGTCCTTTCCTCGCCGTGGATGCTCTTGTTGCTGCTGTGTTGTTGCAGCTGCCATCAGTGCTTGACTTTTTTATGCGCACATTTAAATGGCGTGGGCCAGGAGCTGGAGCAGGAGTAGGAGCAGGAGCAGGAGCTGGAGCAAAAGCTGGAGCAAGTGCAACCACGCTGGACAGCGGCAACATCAAAAAGCGGAGAACCTATCCACACACACACACACACACACACACACACAGAGAGCGCTTTGTTGTTGCTGTGAATTTTAATCCCCTTTCGTTGGATGTCAGTCAGTGTTTATACCTGGTACTCGGCGGAGTACTAGGGTATATTGTCTTTCCATTTGATCTTATTTATGGAGTGTAATGAGATTAACCCGCGGTGGAAGGGTGGCTATGTCAGAGGCAGTGGTGGGTATATTTATTTGTATTTATTGATTTAATTATTTATTGAGGGCTAGCGTGTTATTTTTTTTTATTATTTTTATTTATTTATTGATTTATTTTTTATTGATATATATTTCTATTATTTATTTATTGATTTAATTATTTATTTATTACTAATTTATTATTTATTGCGAGTTTTATTTTTTTATTATTTTTTTTTATTTCATGCATTGAGGGCTAGCTTATATTTTTAAAATATATTTTTCTTTTATATATTTATTGATTTAATTATTTACTATTTTTGTAGATTCCTTAACAGATTCTTAACAGTGACAAGCAAGCTTAACAGGCGGAATGTCAAAATAACAAGAGAGTGAGAGAGCGGAAAGGAGCGAGATATCTATTTGACAGCTGGACTGTCCACTTGCTGCGATCGTTTAAGGATGCCACCTAGTTTGTCAGATATGGATAATACAGGTATGAGTAGCTTCTCCGATTTGTGTATTTTATTTTTAAGTATTTATTATTATTATTAATTATTTATTTATATTTTTTATTCTAGCTGCACTTCTTTAGTAAATTAACTTTATGAATTATTATTTATTTATAATAATTATTCATAAAATTATATGGTTAGCCCCGCTTTAAGGTAGGGATTTTAACTACTCTTTTTTAGTTTATTCACTGCATTAATTTTGCCATTGTAGGCAGGGTATCTCACGGTAGCCACTCCAAGTTTGTCTTTGTTGCCTTAATGCCAAGCACAAACCGTGGACTGTGGGCCGTTTCTTTGGCCCTTGTTTTTGTTGTTGTTGTTCTTACTGTTTTTGTTGCTGCTGCTGCTGTTGCCGCCTCTCACTGTTGCCTTTATTGCGCAGTTTGGCGCTGGTCGCCGCCGCTGTTATCGTTGTTGTCTTCATTCATCAGAATGGAACCTTGAATAATTAAAAGCAGTTTCTGATTACCTACCACATCGTTATACGCTCACAAGCCACACACATAGATGGACAGACACATGGTCACGCCCCCGCACTCTCTGCGGTATGACGTAACGCAAGGAGGATGTGCCAGTGTCTCTGTGTGTGTACTATGTATGTGTGTCTCTAATTAAACGGCAAACAGGATTCGAGTTGAGTTGGCAGCACAACGAAACAGGAAACGGAAGCCAGTCGCCATGCACTCGCACACTCGCACACCCATTGCCATAGCAGGGTGTTTGCATTTGTTTGTTGAGGCTAAGCAGGAGCATTGTTTGCCAACCAGCCAGAGCGTCATGACCCTGGCAACGTACAGGGGATACCCACACCCACACCCACTTCCACCCACTCCCACTCCAGCTTCCGCTTGCACTTCTGCTCCTGCTCCTGCTCTTCCTCCTGCTCCTCCTCCTGCTCCTCCTTCTGGTCCTCCTCCTGCTCCTACTCTCCTTCCTGCTACCCTTTCCCAGGACCCCCTGCTCATTTCACCAGCGCCACATTTGATTATATTCCCAACCTGTCGGATCAAGGATACAACCCACCCATCTACCCCTCAGCGGTGGCCAGTTGACGCTGTGCAGCACACGGGTGTCTTTATTTCCAAATGTAGTTAATAGCCGGGGCCTAGCTGACCGGCTCCCTATATTTAGCGTTTTAGGGTTTTTAGCTTGTTGAAACCCGATTCAGTTGATGCGGTTTTCGGTGCTTTAAAGGGGGGAGGGTTATGGTTAATTTTCAAAAATGTTGTGTGGCGAAACGGCTAAAGTAAGTTGTGCCAATTAAATACCATAAAATACCTCAACTTTTAAAAAAATTTGTGTTGAATAAAGTATTGAAAAATATGTAGTAATTTGTAGGGTATATCCCGAGAGTGGGATGAACATCTTGACTAAACACAGAATCATCCGATAACAAAAAAATATATATATTGCATACGTACCATAGTGGCGTTTTTATTTTCTTTTTAATTTGTTTTCCAATTTTTTTTTATATCAAAATTAAAAGTAAAAATCTCGATTTTTGACTAAAACATGTAATAAAATTAAAAATTAAACAAATTTAAGATGTAGTCTAAAAAATAAATAATATAAAAAATAAAATAAAATAAAGTAAAATAAAAAAAAAATAAAATAAAAAAAATAAAATAAAAAATATAATAAAATTAAAAAGAAACCTGACTTGAGTACCTGTTAAATTAGTTAAAGAATCTATGTTATAAAAAATTAAAAAAAAATATTATGAAAATATGTAAATACCATAACATTCTTAATTAAACAGATGGGAAAATGTTTTACCAACCCCCTTTCCCCCCTAAGTCCAGGCATTAATTAAAACTAAACCTTAAAGTCGAGGCTTTTGGTAATAAAAACGATGTGGCCTGCTTTGATGAGTTGCTGACAGTGCCTGGTCGCCGGATGTAATTATGCAGCTCTAGTTGCTCGCAACTAGCGACCACCCGCAGTTATCCTTGGCCAAGCAACAGGGGGCAATAATAATAATAAAATCCTTTCACTTTTACTTTCACCAGAGGAGAGCCCAGGCCAGGCGCAGGAGCTGCCTCAGCGATTATTGCGCATTATACTAATCAAGGTGGTTAGGAGTCCCCCCACTAATCCGCGCCAAGGACTTTGGAGCAGCGGCATAATGTCGCATTCATTAAGGCAAACACACACAGAGACACAGCAGGTGATGCAAACCTGGGGCTGGCTGCCAGTTCCAGTTTGCCCAGCTCCATAGCGAAATTGTTATTTAAAGCAGCTAGCTTGAGGGCTTTTCCCCCTGCTGTATCCTAGCCCTATCCTTTGCGCTTTCCTTTAATTCTCTTAGGGCATCCTGCGGAAGGAAGGAAGGCGCTGTGAAAATGCGAGCTAAAAAATTTCAAAATAATGAATGCGACGTTGCCGATCCTCGAGTTGGGTGGAGGGAGGAGGTGGGAGGAGGTAGGCAAACTTATTGTCCTTGTGCCTTGTCCTTTTGTTGCTGTTGTTGCGCCATGCAAGGCAGCGTGGCGTATGATTTTGATTAAGCGCCGCTCTAGCTCTCTCTAGTTTTGGTTCTGGCTTCCCAGAACCTGCTACTAGCACCTGCTTTTAGCACCTGCTACTAGCACCTGCTTCTAGCACCTGCTCCTTGCTCTCCTGCTTCTCCCTCCTTGCTTCCTTTTAGCTTTCTCCCCAGCAAATGCAAAATTAAAAAGCACACAAAGCGGCAAAGCGACTTCCTGTGCTCTCATATATGTTCTCTGAAGAAAGAAAGCACCCCTCCCCCTAGTTACCAACCCTAACTGCCCCCGGGTCAGTGGCCCAACCAATGACCTTCCGCTCCAGCGAACCTACATGGCTCATAAAAGATATTATCTGGGCGTCAAATGAGATGCAAGGCGATAATCTGGCGACTTTTGTGGGTAATCCTGTCGCTCAGCAGTCAATAATTTCGTCAATATACCAGGGAGAGGAGGAGAGGGGGAGGGGGTGGTTGACACCCCCAAACCCGCAATCCCTGTCAATCATTTAACTAAATATTTAAGCACATTTGCCCCTTTGGCAAATTCAATTTTGTGTGCAGGCGGTCACCTACGCCTACGCTAGCTGGCTTCTCTCACCTGTATAACCTAGCATTACCCGGCACTACCTCCCACCCCTTTTACCTTTCCCTACCCCCCTTCTATGCCCTGCTTTAGCCCCCTGTCATTGCGATAAACAAACCGCAAATGCGGTACACACGCGCGTCAGATTGGAGTCCGGCTGCCCAGCCACCTCCTCCGCCTCTTCCTCTTTACCAAGTCGTAAACATGTACACACCCCTATACACACACATACGCACACCCTTACAACCAGTCAATGTCATATTTGCGAAAGTGCAATAAATTTCATATGAAGTTCGTAATCGATTTTGACTTATTGAAACATTATGATTGAAAGACATTTATGAGTGTACGAAAAGGTCTCCGGAGGGTCAATGCCAACAGAAACGCTGACAGCCCAGCCAAGGGGAGTCAGGGGGTAGGGCAGGGGAAGGGTCTGACCCCACAAGCAATGACCCAGCAAACAAAAACTTTCGTTTATGATATGATGGTTATAAAAACGATAGTTTTGCGGATGTCTGAATCAGACTCATGAAGGATAATTAAGTTTATCAGATTCATGAATAATAATAAAATCTTCATTTAGTTAGTTTTGTGGCACAAAATTCTATTATTTTTGGAAACCAAATAATATTTTTCAACATTTTTAGAGGGTATAATCCTGAGAATTCATTGTACTCATCCGCTGTTTTTCCGTTTACGCTTTCGTTTCGAGCCTTTAGCGAAACTAAAGCGGCAAGTCCGCATTTAATATCTTTAGTGGACATTTTTTCGCTTATTTCCGTTGCTTTGTCTGCTGGGATGTCCAGAGTCAGAGGCAGAGGAGGAGGTGGAGGCGGAGGCGGAGGTGGTGGCTCGGGGAAATCACACAATCAGCAGTTATTAGGGCTACCTCGGAAGTCACGAGACAGAAGGCTATATAACACAAGGAAACAAAAAAAATAAATAAAAAAAAGGGCAAGCGAGAAAAGGGGGGAAACGCAATGTAACCTTTTGAGGGGGTGGTTAAAGGGGGAAAGGGGAACAGCTAACCGGATATGCTGCTCCTTTTGGTGGTTGCCTGTTCCCGAGACATGACTGTTAGTGACTAAGCTCGCAGGATATACGAGGATGTTGAACGGAAATCGAAAAGCAGCCGGAGAGAGAGACAGAGGCGGACGTTCTCAAGAATATTGCCAACAAATCTTGCCGAGACAAAAACAACAAGCAAGGACCAAGGACGAAGTCAGCAGGACGCAGGCAATCATCGGGGAATCAAATTGGGATGTAAACACGTAGATAATGTGCTCATACGTTTCAATATACGCACGCAAGTCGCGGTAGAGGAGGATGGATGCCTAACCAAGACACAACCCACGACCCACGACCCAAGTAAGTGGCTTCGATTGGGGAGTGTGACCCAGTCTCGTCCTTCCTCCTTCGGCATGCTGTCAAGGCGCTGGGAAAGGCGGGGTCTTTGCGTGTTTCTGGATTGGATTGGCAGCTTGGCTTCCGCTGCTCCAGTGTGTGTGTGTGTCCTGTTTGTCTTCCTCGTGTGTGTTTTGTGTTTGTGGTTCCTAAAAATTGGACACTTAAATGCCTGACTCTTGCCTGGACCCTTGTTTACTCCTCCAACAGCCCCAACTGTCATTTTTATTCGCTGTCAATTGATACAACAAGCTGTGTGTGTTCGGTTTCGGTATAGGTTTGTTGGCTTTTTGGTTTTTGTCAAGTCAAGGATTCAGGCTGGAGGTCCTGGGTCTCCCATTAATTGCCTCCGACGAAGGACGATTTAATTTCCAATAAAATTATTATTTCGAAATATGCATAAATTGTTGCTCGACGCTGCTGCAGCGGCAATTATTTATTTATATTCAACATATGCAAATAAACACACATTTTCGCCTGTAAATTCGTTTGGCAAATAAGCGTTGACAGGACCCAACGACAGCAGCAAAAACAACACAAAACCCAGAGACCGGACAATGGCCATATGGCATGGCAAAAGCAATTTATTTTCCACATAAAACAACTTTGAGCTTGTTTGTTCCTAAGAGTCTATTAATTGTTACGACCGTACAAAAGTTTTGTATCTAAATCGTAGCTCCCTTTGACTCCTAATTTGGCAAGGACATTCACTTAAGTCTGCTTATATCTTTAGAATGTGAGAAGGAGTTTTAGTTTTTTCGGTAGAGTCTACAGAGGACACCCTTTCAAGGCAATGCATATCGATTATATCGACTGGAAAGGTTCTATTAATAATAATATCTAGTTCTTTTTCATATTGAAAATATCGTAAACTAATCGATTTTTTTTAAAGGTTGAATAAAGTTTAAATATGTTCAACAATTGTTATTTAATTTGTTTTCGTTTTCTGATTATATTGAATCCGATATATCAGAACATCAATTTATTGCAATTTACAATTACCGATACAGTATCGATATATCGATATTCTGTCATTTCTAGGACATATTCTTCGCTAAACAAAAAATAAAGCCTAGAAAGAAAGCTAAAAGACAGCGTAAAAGTAAGCTTTCATAGAAAGAGAGAGAAAAGCCTGTCCACTTGCCACTTGATAGCTGGGACTGTCCACCTCTAACTTTGCCATAAGACTGCCACCTTGTTAAAACTCCCATAGAAAGGGAAATTTCAAAAGAAATCCTTTTATCTTCTAGAGAAAAATCCTTCAAAATCCTAACCTATCCTTTTCAACTGAGACTAAACTCAACATATAGACAGTGCCAAATACCCTTCGACAAGGGTATAACAAGCATAACAAGGCAAAATGCACAGATAATAAGGTGAATGGGTGCAAATTCCAAAGGAGACAGCCTTAACGATTAACAGTTGGCCGTAAAGTGTGAATGGAAGCTGGAACGGTTGTGGGCTGAGAGCACGCACTGGCCAAAATCCCTGAACGTATAATTTACAAAGTAAATTTTAATTAAAAATCCTCATGCAATCCTCCACTCTTTTAGCTATTTTAATTGAAGCCAAATGACGTCACAGCATAGGGGGTTAGAGGCGGGTAGACGGTAATTAAGCGTGCCAGCGAACTTGACTCGAGAAATCGGAGATAACGCCGAAAGGAGTTCATAAAAAAAAAGACAGGCAAACGCACCGAAGGACGAGGGACGAGCCTGGCACGCTTTTGTGCGAATTCTTGAGAAACAAATTAAACGGGTTTCAAGACGTTTGACGTTGTCTACTCCTCCGACATTCACGTCATTAAGATACCCAGCTCTGCCGCTTTTCCCTCTCATAAATGAGTCAAGTCCTGGTGCTCCTGCTGCTCCTGCTGCTCCAGAACCCATGACGAAAGAGTTCCAGCAGCTGCTGCTGCAGTTTCCTAGTTGTAGTTCACAGTTCGGACTCGGTGTCCCTCTGGTCTTCCAGCTAAATTTTCCCTAACATTGGACACAATTATGTGTTATCTAGGCTCCCCTCCCACCGGAGCTGCGCTTATCACCTCCCCCGCGAGCTGCTGTCCAGCGCTGCCAGGATTTCTGAAGCAAAAGTTGGTAAATTTGAAGAAAAAAATTTTCAGAAATTGTTAAATATTATATATAAATTCCTTAAAAATGCCAAGTCCATAAAATTTGAATGTTTAACAAGTTACAAATATAATTAAGGAAATAAACATTTATTCTTAGTTTTTATTTTAACAAAAAGTATATTTTCTTTGTGTATTCATTTATTTAAAATTTGAAGTAATAAGAAAAATTGTTAGAAATTGCTAAATATTATTAAAAAAAATGTTTAAAAAAATGCCATGTCCGTAAAATTTTAATTTTTAATTAAGTACAAACATATATTAGAAAATAAACCTTAATTCGTAATTCTTATATTTAATTTTAATTTAGGTATTCATTTATTTTAGAATATAAATCATAAAAAGTTATTTTTTTCACTTATTTAAAGAATGTTAATTTTTTTAAATTTCCTTTTATCATTTTAATAAATTTTAAATAAATTTCTTAATACAAATATAAATTTTTATAAATTTAAATTATCAAAAATAAAAATTTTTAGATTTGTGGCTCTAAAAGTTCCCAGATCTAGCAACTAAATTGCCAAACTGGCAGCACTGCTGCTGACCAGCAAAGTCCCAGTGCTGCTCAGTGGAGCGTGCAGGAGCTACTGCGTCCTCTGATAAGAAACTTCTGGATACTGGGAGGAGTTCTCGCCTGGCAAATAATTTGCCACGCTAAATGGTAACAAAAATTATAGTGCATTGCATAAGCTGATTAGCAGAAAAGTAACACAATTAACCAACCAAAAGGCAACTAGATCATGCGTTTACTGCTAATGAGACGTTGTTTTATGCTTTTCAATTAAATGATAAAGACAATTCGTGGCAAGTCAACCGCAAAAAAAAGCATTATTATTGGAAGAAACAAGCAAACGAAAGCGCTCCTCGGGGCGTATACTTGATATGGCATTAAGTATACGCAGCGGCAAATGCAAGCAAATGCAGATGCGAACTGCAGATGTTGTTGTTTTGACCCGCAGCAAAGAGAGAAGTGTAACGCCTGTCGACTGTTTATGGGACTGGCGGCTGCTTTTGTTTAAACTTGCGTGCGTGTGTGTGTGTGTTTGTGCACAAAACTTTAACAACAATAACAACAAGCAGCAGCAGCAGCAGCAGCAGCAGCAGCAGTGGCAGGCAGCAATGCCAAAATGCCATCATTACCAAGCGACAAAAGTTTGTCCTTTTGCCAGTGGCAGCAGAGCCACTCCCCTACTCTCTGGTGCCTCCTGTCAGCCGCAGTAAGGACAACGCCTGGCAAAAGTGCTCCTTGACTCTCCTTTCGGCCGTGTAGGCAAATGAAGTGAACGGCTCGGCGTTCTGCTGCCACAGCTAAAAAATGAAATACGTAATAAAGGCAGGGGGGAGGGCCAAGGGCCAAGGAAAACAAACGCTGGAGGAACAACAAACAAAGGGCAGACCCAGTGGAACCCGCAGTGGAAAGTTTTGCACCCACCGAAAGCCACCACGACCAAGACTGTGTGTGCTGCTGACAATAGAAATGCGTTCGGCAAAAGTTGACTTTTATTTTATTTCATTTTATTTTATTTCATTCCCATTTTTGTTTTGTGTACTATTTTCTCCGCACGAGTTTTTCATTTGATTTCCGCTTGCCACACTTTTTGTGACCTCCCTTAACTCCTCCGCCAGCGTCACAAACAGAAGCGGAACTGGAAGCAGCAGCAGGAGAGCTCCTGGCCGGGTCAGCGTATGTTTGCTCACAAAAGGATTAAGCTTTGGGGTCTAGCCTCCAGGTCTCCGCCCTTTTCTAGGCAGTAGTTTTCGGGCTGGAAAATGGCTTCATTTGCATCCTCCAGTAATGATATGGTGCCCGATATGGTGAACCCAGAGAAACCCAGAGCTTTAAACACATATTTATGCTGATTTTAATGCACTGCAAACAATTTCGGAACTAAATTAAATTGTTTTATTATTAAAAATATTTTATTAGATTTTTTATATACTATAAAGTTCAGGTTAAGTCAATTCCAGCGAGTGTTTTTCTCACTCGATTCATTTATGAGTGTCTTTTACACTGGAAACTATTTGAGAGCTTAATTAAATTCAAAATATAATATACAAATTCAAGTTGGCTTGTTTTTATTATTAAAAAATATTAAGTACAAGTATTAATAATTTCTGTAGATTTTATATAGCAAGTTTAAAGTTAAAACAATTGTGGCGATTGCTTTTCTCGCTTTTTTCTACACTGGAAACAATTTAAAAGCTAATTTAAATTGATAATTTAATATACAAGTTCAAGTTCAAAAATAAAATTAAGTATAACTTATAACATAACAATTTTTTTTAGTTCTTGTAACGCAAGTTTACGTTTAAACCAAGCATTTGCCGCTTTTCTCACTCGTCTCTTACTCGTGTCTAGCCCATTCGTTCTCGGCCAGAAACGAGTCAACGGCATTCATTATGGCGCGATTTGGTATCAACTGTTCCTCAGTGAGTTCGGTGCGTGTGACAGGATCAAAGGGGCCACCTTGCTTCAAATGCTTAACAATGGACTTGCGCTCGTAGGTGATGCCGCAAGGAGTGATTACTGGATTCTTGAATATACCAAAGCTTATCGGGCATAGCAGGTAGTCGGGAATTTCGCGTTTCTGAAAGTTTCAAGGGTTTATTAAAATGTTCAAAAATTCTAGTAACTTATTAGAATTAATTGTAAGTTGCTCTTTACTCATGGATGTGGTTACTCCATACTCGTTACTCGCTACTGTTACTGTTACTGTTAGCTTACTCGCTACCTACCTTACGACGCTCCTTAAGTTTCTCAAATATTTTGCTTAGCTGCTTGCTTTTCTCTGTCTGCAAAAAGATAAATAAGAATATTATATATATAATTATATATTCATGTTTTAAGAATATATATAAATATTATTATTTATCTATACAGTAAAACTTACGCTTGTTTTTTGAATTTCCCGCCGTTTAGCCTTAACCTCATCTTCGGGCAAGTTGTTTTTAATTTTTTTCAACAGCCCCAAACGAATCTTCTTGTCGAATTTGATTAATCTGTAAACATAAAGTACATTTTTGCAATATTAATTAATTAAGTTTCTTCTTTTAATTATTACTTGTTCATATAGTCAACCAGCTCCTTTTCCTGATTAATCTCCCTTGACTCCAAGTCGAGCCAACGATTCTTGCGAGCTCGTTCCAACTTTAGGAATAATCCATTTGAGTTCCTTTGGACCTCTCGCTTGGTCACGATACGTGCTAAAATATGAAATATATAAATAATAGTATAAAAGTCTTGTATTTTATATTAACTAACCGGCCTTCAAGTAAGTGGCAACTTCTTCGATGCTATTGTTGGCTTGCACGAGTTCGGCGCCCATTAATATTCCGGCCACATATAGCATATTTCCCTTAAAGTTCAGGGCGCGACGCCAGTCCTGAACGAATAGCTCCCACTGATTAAGGTTTTTGTAGCACTTGGCTCGATCCATAAGGTGTTTATAGTTGGTCGGGTTCATATTCTGTAATTAAATATAAAATAAAATACAAAATATTAATAAATGCCGAAATATTATCAAATTCTGCTCCCGTATTTGTACTACCCGAGTACTACTTAAATCCTACAAATAATCTAGTGAAAAGTATACCAAGGGCTTACCACGGCCGCAGAGTAGCTCTTTAGGGCGTCTTCAAACTTGTGAGCCTTGAAGAGGCGATCGCCCTGCCGCTTCAACTGCTTCTCCCTAAGTTTGGCAGTGAATAAGGTGCGCCTGGACGTCATGCTGCTCCAAAAGTCTATATTTCTTCAAGGAATTTTTAGGGAACTTTTTAAGTAAGTTAATCCGTTCACCGCTTTAGAAAATATATATGGGTCGGGTTTGATATTTATTAGAAATGCGACGAAAATTGACAAACTATTCATGGAGTGCATTTTTTCGGGTTGTTGAAGATGTCAAATTCCTAGTATGTTATTTCAAATTCCGTTACCAATAAGTTTCTGTTTCAGCATCTATTACTACTTATCGAGATCGAGATGGCAGCACTGGCAACTATCGGAAACGAGTTGGAAGACACTGGCCCAGTTGGATAATATATGAAGAGGGTAAGCGAAAATTTAGTTTCATGCTCATTTTTGTTAAAAAAATTATTAAAAATTTAAAGGTAAGTATTTCAGTAAAACTGAGTAAGCAGTTTTGTTTAGCTTAGAAAAACGAACTCAGAGCAGCTTTCCGAATTGAATTTCATGCATTTAGTTATGTTAGTTCTTCCACATTGAGAGAAACAGCCAGGAACTGAAAGCGGATTCTGATGGCGATACACAGAGCGTTGGCGAGGAAGCTCAGGACGAGGAGGAGCAGGACTAGGAGTCGGGGCAGCAAAACGAGGGTGCCACCAAGACCGAGCTGGAACCATTGAAGACGACCTCCGCCTGTGGCACACGCATCACCATTTTTCTTTTATTTATTAAACCGGAATTAAATAAAGAACCTTAAAAAATTAGTTATTTTTGAGTTATCAGGAGGATGGGGGTTTTTATTTTAGGTGGGAGCATCCTATCCAAATGAGCATCACCAGTAATGCCAGTAATACCAGTAATGCAAAATAGCTAGATGAGCATCACTGGCAGATAGTGAGATGCCATTTTCTAACAAAATAGCAAAAAAAAAAAAGGCTAGATGAGCATCACGGGCCATCATCGGCCAAAAATGCATGAATTTCAATTCGGAAAGCTGTTCTGAGTTGCCTTTTCTAAGCTTAACAAAACTGCATACTTTTGCTAAAATTCTTACCTATAATTACAAAAAATAAATAAATAGTTTAATTTAATTTTACATAGCTTTATTTATTATGCTTACAGAACTGGAAGAGCGAAAACGAGAGCGTGCGCAGCGATCCGCGAAGCACACGTTCATCCTAGTCATCATTGTAATTGTTGATTGATGATCATCGGATCGGCAGAGGTGAAGCTGGAGGAGCAAGCAGATGGGATGGCGGAGCTCAAGCGGATTGCAGTGATCGGATCTTGGCTCCGGGCTAGTTGAAGCCCAGCAGGCGTAAAGTATTGGAATATTTATAAATACATTTAAATGTGTAAATGTAATTGATGGAACATACAAATTTCAATCAATAAACAAGAAATAAAGCTAACTTTGGCCAGTCAAAGTTTGTATACCCTATATAACAATTAAAATATATCATAACTAAGCCAAAATTGCATTAATTTCGATTCGGAAAGCAGTTTTGTGTTAGTTTTTATTAATTAAAAAAAACTGCATACCAAATTTAAAATTTTAAGAAATCAAAATTTTTGGCCATTTTTGATAATTTTAACGATGTTACCCCTTACCAAACTTCGCGAAAATGGCCACAAAATCGATTTCTTCCGGACATGTCTAGAAAGATTCGCATGTTAATGCTGATCAAGAATATATATGGTTTATGGGGTCGGAAATGATTCCCTGACTTAGAAAAATATTATTTTGTATTATAAAATCGGATTTTTTATATTAAAAAGCTTCTTGATTTTTTTAAATTAAAAATATCATAGCTCGGCCAAAAGAGCATTAATTTTAAATCGGAAAACTGTTCTGTGCAAGATTTTCTACAGTTAATAAATCTGCATACTTCATTTAAAAATTTTAAAAGTTCAATTTTTTATCAAAATCAAAAATTTTAATGATGTAACTCCTTATAAAATTTTGCAAAAATGGCAAAAAAATCGATTTCTTCCTGACATATCTAGAAAGATTCCCCTGTTGATGCTGATCAAGAATATATATGGTTTATGGGGTCGAAAATGATTCCTTCTTCATTATTTTAAAATTAACAAGAAAGGAAGCTAACTTCGGCATGCCGTTGCAGATTGGTTTTGATGTTTATATTATAGATTATAATACTGACAACACTCACAAAACAGAGTTTCATTTAATTTTACCTATACTTATTATGTTTACAGTTTGACAGTTACAGTTTTACATTCCCAGCTTTACATATTTTATACATTTACCGATCGCTTCTATGGCAGCTATATGATATAGTTGTCCGATTTTTATAAAATTTATACCAAAATTCTAGAATAATAAAAAAAACTTATATCTCAAAGTAGATATAAATACGTTGAAAAACAACGAAGCAATAATTTTTTCCCTAATAATTTCCCGATCGTTCCAATGGCAGCTATATTATATAGTCGTCCGATTTTCATAAAATTTTTACCAAAATTCTGAAATATCTAAAAAATGGTGCAAAAATGTTGGAAAACAGCAAAGTTATAATTTGTTTTTTAAAAATTTATCGAACATTTGTATGGCAGCTATATGATATAGTCGTCCGATCCGGCCCTTTCCGACATATATAGCAAAGAGAGCATATAGAAGACTATATGCAAAGTTTCATTCAGATAGCTTTAAAACTGAGGGACTAGTTTGCGTAGAAACAGACAGAAGGACAGACGGACAGACAGACAGACAGACAGACAGACGGACAGACGGACATGGCTAGATCAACTCGGCTGTTGATGCTGATCAAGAATATATATACTTTATAGGGTCGGAAAGGTCTCCTTCACTGCGTTGCAAACTTCTGACTGAAATTATAATACCCTGCAAGGGTATAAAAAAGGGAAATCAATGTGGAATTGTGTGGTTTAAGCGGCATTTATTTGGGATTGTTTGGGGAAAAATCTGTTGAAAGCCAAATATATTTTTTTCTGATTTTTTAAAAGAATTTTTTGAATTTTTTAAATTTTTTTCTAAATTTTTAAAATGTTTTTCTGAATTTTTAACATTTTTATCAGATTTTTTACATTTTTTTAAATTTTTTACATTTTTTGAAATATTTAAACTGCCAAATTTGAATTTGAATTTAACTGCCAAATTTGAATTTGAATTTAACGACGATCAGTTTCAGTGTGCCCAAGTGAAGTTGTAAAACAACACCTAAATTTGGATTCAAAAGGTTTGAGTCTCCGCTTACTTGCACCGGCTCCTAAATGGTTCGAAACTTGGACTTTATATAACAGTTTATACCAGTTTTCAGTTGCTTGCTGCTGGTTTCTGTTCGCCTGTTACCCCGATTTGGGAAACGAGCAATTTGCATGGAAATGTTTGAAAATTTGGATGGGCTACTGTAGGGATGTTGTTGTAGAAAGGTTGTTGTTGCCATCAAGCTGTTGTTGTCGGCAACAAATGGGTATAAATGCATAAAATAATATATAACAGTTTATACCAATTATTATTTTTGCCAAAAGTTTTTATAACAGTTTATACCAGTTTTCAGTTGCTTGCTGCTGGTTTCTGTTCACCTGTTACCCCAATTTTGGAAGCGGCCAAATTGAATGAAAAATCTTGCTCATGTAATGTACATCAGTGATGCTCATCTGCATCAGTGATGCTCATCTGCATCAGTGATGCTCATCTGGCTATATTTCAATATTGGGAGGCAATTAAATCGGGCTTAATAGCAGTGATGCTCATCTATCTTTTTTTGCATTATTGCTAGAAAATGACATCTCACTAGCTGCCAATGATGCTCATAGCTATTTTGTATTATTATCACTGGCAGTTAATGAGATGCCATTTTGTCCCAATAATGCAAAATAGCTAGATGAGCATCACTGCCAGTTAATGAGATGCCATTTTGTCCCAATAATGCAAAATAGCTAAATGAGCATCACTGGCAGCTAGTGAGATGCCATTTACTACCAATAATGCAACAAAAAAAAACTAGATGAGCATCACTGATGCAGATGAGCATCACTGATGCACATGAGCAAGATTTTTCATTCAACTTGGCCGCTTCCCAAATTGGGGTAACGGGCGAACAGAAACCAGCAGCAAGCAACTGAAAACTGGTATAAACTGTTATAAAAAGTCCAAGTTTCGAATCATTTAGGAGTCGGTGCAAGTAAGCGGAGACTCAAACCTTTTGAATCCAAATTTAGGTGTTGCTTTACAACATCACTTGGGCACACTGAAACTGATCGTCGTTAAATTCAAATTCAAATTTGGCAGTTTAAATATTTCAAAAAATGTAAAAAATTCTAAAAAATGTAAAAAATCTGATAAAAATGTTAAAAATTCAGAAAAAAATATACAAAAATTCAGAAAAACATTTTAAAAGTTTAGAAAAAAATTTTAAAAATTCAAAAAATTCTTTTAAAAAATCAGAAAAAAATATATTTGGCTTTCAACAGATTTTTCCCCAAACAATCCCAAATAAATGCCGCTTAAACCACACAATTCCACATTGATTTCCCTTTTTTATTGATTCAAATTTGTATGTTCCATCAATTACATTTACACATTTAAATATATTTATAAATATTCCAATACCTTACGCCTGCTGGGCTTCAACTAGCCCGGAGCCAAGATTCGATCACTGCCATCCGCTTGAGCTCCGCCATCCCATCTTCTTGCTCCTCCAGTTTCACCTCTGCCGATCCGATGATCATCAATCAACAATTACAATGAGGACTAGGATGAAATTGTGATTCGCGGATCGCTGCGCACGCTCTCGTTTTCGCTCTTCCAGTTCTGTAAGCATAATAAATAAAGATATGTAAAATTAAATTAAGCTATTTAACTTTTTTTTTGTAATTATAGGTAAGTATTTTAGCAAAACTGAGTATGCAGTTTTGTTAAGCTTAGGAAAGGCAACTCAGAAAAACTTTTCGAATTAAATTTTAGGTTTTCCGCCAAATTTTGATTAAATTTTTTTATAAATTATTGGTAAGTATTTTAGTAAAAACTGAGTATGCAGTTTCAAAATGTATGCCCGATTCTGACCCTTGAGTGAAAATAATAATTTCACGAAATGAAATCCACATTCTGCTGATTCTGTTCGCCTGATACATGAAATCCAGGAATTGCTCGATTTATACTGAAAATGTCTACATTTAAGCCTTGTTTTTGCAACAACAATAAAAACAATACTTTTACAACAATATCCATTAAAGAACAACAAAATGTTGTCATTGAAAATAATGGCTTGCACTCATTTCGGCTCTTTAAATGACCAACAAATAATAGACTTAGTTTTTCAAAAAGGATTTCTGGCAGTGCAGACATAAAATGTATTTGCCAGACTGACTTTCGGACCCAAGTATGAGCACTTTATGGGTTCTGTGTTTGTTTTTCCCTGCGAGCACCGTTCCAGCGGTTACCAAAAATTCAATTGGTCTAACTTTTTGCGGCTTAGCGCCCTTTGACATCATACCCCACAGCAAGTGCTGACTCTCGACCTTTTTGGCAATTCGATTATCGGCGGGCGAAGGCCGACGAAGGTGACGCGTTGTTCCATTCAATTAAAGCCGAGAGAACCGATAGAACCGATTCGGCTGGCAGCATAAATCTCCATTCAGTTGGCGGCAATTAAAATTTATCTTTAATTGGTTGGCGGGGCCACACGCTGACTTCTTGAACTTTGCAGGCGGCAGTCTTATCGCCCTGGGGAGCGTGGCTCTCGGCACACCTGCAGTTTAAGGCACACACACATACACACACACCTGGCTATGCCTGCAAAAAAAAAAGGAGCAAAGTGTAATTCGGATTTAATTGCCTGTTAACACGCACTCGCGCATAGCGGGCACACAACCGGTAACAGCTCGTAAAAAAAAGGCTAAAGGATATACGGACGAGACCCAGATACGCCTGGTTTTTGGTGGGGAAAGGTAGAGTGGGGAGTGTGAGGGGTGACCATGTTAAGCAAGAAGTGAACAGCTCGTAATTCAAGCGGCAATTGTGACTCCTCCTCCTGGGCCAAGCTTTCCTCCATCCCAGCTCCCTGAGGCGTAGCTGCAACTAATCAACTTTTCCCAACTTTTCGCTGATAAGCTGAGCTCCCCGCGAAAATGCACAAACATTTTCATTTTTTTGCCTTTGAATAACTATTAAATTTACCATCAAGATCCTGGCCAGCTCACATGGGGAGGCGTCCTGCAGGCAGGCAGGCACACACCAAGAAGTGCTGAACTGTGCATAAAGCGCAGATAGACAGGGAGATATGTGTGGCAACTGACATTCATTACGACATAAATTCGTTTAGTTGCTTGGACCCTTAGATAAGACGGGAAATATCGAAGCTCTCTGTGCTCTATAGCCGTAAAGTACGTGCTTTGCATGTGGACTAAATGAGGCAGAGGACTAGGAAGGACCAGGCAGGACCTGGCAGTGACCAGGTGTCTGGCTATCGGTATGCCAAGGCAGCTTCTCTGGCTTCTGTGTGGTAATTTAATAAGTTAATAAATACTCCGATGACAATGCAATGGCGATGCCATGTTACCTTTGAGTTTCTAACTGGGACTGGGCCTTGAGTGGGTTGCAAGTCCTGGAACTCTTAGGCACAGCCCCCACGTACGTCCTTAACGATGAAAACATTACACAGTTTTGCCTAATTGCCCACTTAAACGTCAGTTAAGGCATGCAACTAAAGATTCCCGTACACCTGTAACCAGTACGTGCACACACGCACACTTAACACCCCAAATACACCCACACACACACTGTCAACAGTGTTGCAACAACAAATGACTTCTAGCTGAAGCGTTTTGTAAACAAATGAAACAATTAATTTGATTCCGCTCTCCAGCCAAATCCTATTAACTGCAATGTTAAAGAAATGCTTTCTAACATGAGTGGTTGTGGGGTGTGGGGGGTATCCTGGGTGTGTGTGTGTTTCCCTGCCACTTTCATGCATACTTAATTTGTCAGCTTTGGCCCAGGTTTACACCCATTTTAGATACCGTTAACTAACTAACTGTTGCGTCCAACCCGCTCTCCCTGGGTCCTGCCATTAACGCCAGCTAGGAGGGGCGGACTCCTGGCTCCTGGTTACCCATAGTCAAGTGCCTGTGTGTCCTAGGCTGAATTTATGGCCGCTCACATATGGCGCCGCAAGGTGTTTTCATTTAAATTTTAGGTACGGCTTAAGACAGGTCGAAGGCAGGAGTCCTTGAGTTATGCATTGAAATTTAAACTATGCATGGGCTCAGGGGTAAAAGGAGGAGTAGAAGGAGGAGGAGGAAGAGGAGAAGGAGAAGCAGCCTATCCTGGCAGGTGAAAGGCTCCAACTAGAAGGCTCTTCAGGCCACGCGACTCGCGAAAAGTTACTTTCTAGCCTGACAGTTTCCAGGGTCGTTGTTAGTGTGGTAATTAGAAAATTTTATGTGATTACTGGCACATACACACGGGAGCAAGGATGACAAAAAGAGCTACACACACACACACTCCCCTCGGAAAAGTACAAAAGCGGCTATTAGAATATTAATGGAATACTAAATATAACGTGAGAGGAGTGTGTGTGTTTGAGGTGTCCTCCCCCTCCTCAACTCCAACTCCAACTCGCAGAATGAATCTGGGGATCTGCGGTGACTAAACTTGAACCCTTTCAATACAATCTTTGCCTCAAGTGAAGCCAGGACAAGGGACAGTCCAGCTGCAGGATGCATCCATCCACTCTCTCTCTACGCGGAGAAGCTTTCAAAGCTTTATGCTCAGTTTTTGGCTCAAAGCAAAGGGCTGGGGGTTGGAGGAGTCCTGGGTAAGTTGTGGGCACCGAGAATAACTCAATTTTGTGCCGAGGAGTTGTTCGTGTGTTGTCGTCGTCCCACAACGACGACTTGGTTCATCAGCGTCTCGTCGCGGTTAGACGCGCACCCACAAGGCGGCACACACACACTCTTTGTCCTGGTTTCGAGATTGAAGTGGGTTCCCAGACTAGAAGAAGGCGTTAACCAACGGCAGGCACTCGACTTGAGCTGCTCGTTTTGAGCTTTTCTGGCCGTAAAAAGTGCGCACAATCCCGGCTGTCGAATAAAAAATCCGCAAGGGTCCAACCAATTGCAGGGTTCCTTGTAGTTGGATTTCAGTTTTTTTATTGGTTTTGTTTTATTTGTATCATTATCATTTGCTGTATTACAATATATGTGTTTGTTTATATATAAAGGTTTTGTTTTTTTGTTGTTCGTATATCCCACTTTCAGTATAAACATTAGGTTTCTAATCGTGCTAAAAAAAAAAAATATATATAGAAAAACAAAACAAGAATCAACAACTGAAAGGCGTTTCGTTATGATGTTTACATACATATACATTTATCTAGGTTTTGTTTAGGTATTTTGTTTGTTATTATTATATTGTAATATTATATATTATATATATATATTTTTTATTTTATTTTTTTTATATTTATTTCATATTTTTTTATATATATTTCATATATATATCTATACTCAGTGTTTTTCCCACTTGACAAATTCAACGGCAACTTTTAGGCTCAACTCTATTTAGTTTTGCATATTCATATCCATAGTTTCCTTTATCATTTATTCATATTTTATTTCTCAATATTCATTCTGATATTCATATTGCATTCGTGTGAGTGTTATAGCTCTTGCGATTCATTTGATGATATTTCATTGTCTTCGTTTAGGTGTTTTTTGTGGTATATTTAATGGGTTTATGGACTAACATAGATATGCCATTACATAATGATCCTTGCGATATTATCTACACGAGAGCCTATATGGTTTTATATACATTATGTTACTGTTACTGGTTCTGTATAGGTTTATGGGGTATCTGATCTGCATTTAGTTTATTCTTCTATGAGGTTAATGCCTATGTCTCTGTGTGGATTTAGTATTTATATTTACTAGTACACAACATCCAAGTGTCTAAGAAGCTCTTGATTTTGTTCTTCGAATTCTCTGGGTTATCCATACATATGTGTGTGTGCCTCTAAGTTAGTTAGTTATATTCCCTATGTTACATTTAGCGTATAAATAATTCAACATGTACTCCTTAGAACCTCCTTCCTTGCCCGAAGCCTTGGTCCTGGAATCATCTGCAAACCGTAGAGTCATCGCCGGCACAAATCGAGTGGGGAGCCGCCAGGAAGAGCTTGCCATTCGAGCAGGCGCACAGCTGGAAGACCCGATGCATATGATCCCGGCTCTGGGCAGTGCCCAAAATGGGTGGCTGGGCTGTACGCAGGTTGGGCATTAGGATCTTGGAGGACTCCAAGCGGAGCTAAGGGAAACACAAAATAGAACAAAACTAAATAGCTCTCAGCTCGAAAAGTAAGCTCCACTTGTTCTCTCTCCTCTCTCTCTCTCTGATCCTTGAAAATCATACTTACGCTTCCATCTAGAGCTCGGAATTTGACATCCTCGAGGGCTACCACTTCAATGCCACCAGCCCGCGACTGCAAATTAATGTCCTTGGCCGCCGTCATCTCCAATTGCCGGGTGGGCGATTCGAGTCTGTAATTAAATCAGTAGACAGGAGAGAGGCACACCGACTCGGTTAGTAACCCTGTCTGCCTAATGAAACGGAAAGTCGCTCTGGCTGATTTAAAAACATTGCAATTTCAATTTGGAAATGGTGGACATCCTGTGCCCACACACAATTTGTCAGCCAGAGAGAGAGCTATCACCAAATTTGTCAATGAAAATGTTATTACAAGCCGCCGATCCTGTTAATGGTTCATATGGACAAACAGGACTCGCACACACAGAGGGAGAGGATGTGAGAGAGAGGAGGCACAGAAGGATGCTAGGATGGCTGGGTGGCTTCGGTGGCAGTTTGCAGGTAGGATAATGCAGTGGCAGTCCTGGTCCCCGTCTCCCCTTTCGGCTTTAGTCAAACAGGAAAAAAGGTCTGGCCCCTTTAGCGCTTTTTAATTCACTGCCGCCGTTTGTGTACATTCAGACAAATGTGTATAAATATTTTCACTCCCCAGGACAGGACAGGCCGGGCCAGGACAGGCCAGGACAGGCCAGGACTCCGTATCCACTGAGCTGAATAGCGACACCTCGTAAAGAGGCGGTCCTCAGACCCGTTGCAGTTTGTTGCAGGGACCCCGTGTTGTTGTGGCTGGGTTGTTATTTTTGTTTTGTTACCGAGTGTGTTTGCTTTTCTTTTTTTTTTATTTCCCAGTTCCCCCCCCGTGAAAAATTTATTACACTCATTGAATTTCAACACCGCGACGGTGGAGGATAGTCTGTACCCCCAGCAGATTGGCTTTCGATTTCATTTACTTTAATTGGGCAACACTCACCTGAGCTCTCGTCCTGGCTCTGCGCGGACATGCGGCGTTTGGACCGACTCCCGAAAGACTGCACCACCCTCGCCGTCGATCCTCAAGGCATGGGCACCAATGGTTACCTCATTCCGGTTCACCGAGAACAGGCTACGGCCATTGGTGTCGTTGATGCGAAATCCCGCGGAGAGGCACTCGAACTTGTCGTGTCCCAGAAATAAATGATTCTCTATCAAACCATTCGGGTCACGTGTATTGATTGAAAAATTACGTGATGATTCTAAGCGAAAAAAGGGGAAAAGACAAGAAAAGAGAGAGAGATGGATTTAGGAGAAGTTCTTGAGGGTTTTTTTTTTTGTTTTATTGAGGTTTAATCTTGGAGTTTGTATGACAAATGCGTTTAATTTCAGCAGTAATTGCTATATATGTAAATAAATAAACACAAAACAAAACATGTAAGGACATGTCTCTGCTTGGTTGGGGTTAGTTTGCCAGAGACTGTAGCGGAAACGGAAATCAAATCCCTTGGCCGCCAAAGCCATCGCTCTCGGTGCTATCAGTTGGCAGCTATCAGCTATCGCGGCATTGCGCGTACCTGCTGGGCCAACGAGTCGTCAGTGTCCGCGGCCACACACACACCTCACACACATCGCACACACACCCACACACGTTGTACCCACTTCCGCGTGCGTGTCTGCGGCTGCTGCTGCTGCTGCTTATCGCTGAGGCTCCTTGCTACCCTGCCACCCTGCTCCTTGATAGCATTTTCCTGTCAACACATGCACAGGACGAAGGTCCCTGGGCAATCGCATCCGTCTTCTTTGGCCCTGCTTTCATATGGTTTATCTGTAATTGTACATCTTGGATGTGGGAAGATAGGTGAAGGAGAAGGAAGAGGACGAGGAGGAGCTGGAAAAGGAGCAAACGCAGGAGCCAGGAGCTACAAGCAGGAACAGTAGGATAAGCAGGAGGAGAAGCAGGAGCAGAAGCATACCCACGACAAGGAGTTGATTCGAGGACCTTAGACCACCCATCAGCGATCTCATTTGCCGACGCTTAGCATCTCTGATTTCCTGCCTCACAGCCCTGTATCTCTTGATTTATGTCTTGACGGGCAACGGCACACATTTGTCGCCCACCAGGTCTCCGCCAACTCCTACTCCGCCTCCGCCATGAATGGTTCACCACCTCAGGCAGGTGAACAAATGGCTCGGTTTTCTCCTTTGGAGGCTGCATAATAGCCGCGCGAGTGCAGTTCATTAAACATGCGCCGGGTCCAGCCATTCAGGCCAGTCACCGTCCATGACTTTGACATTCAAAGGAGGAACCAGGCCAGAGGAAAGGAGAACCACAACCACATCCGCACCCAACCCTGAACCCTTAACCCCCTGCCAATCATCAGTAGCGTGAAAAGTAGAAATTTATGAAATGAATATTAATAGGCGAGGCGGGGTTTGACCGCAGATGTTTGTCCCCTAATCGAGGCACCCCTAATCGAGACTCCCCCCTTAGGCGTTGTACATCCCCTCCTCCACTCACCTATGGATATGGGATGACCATGCCGCGAACGTATGGTAGAGGCACGCAGCATGTCCATAATTATGGCCTGGCCCGACACTTGTATGCCGCCAGGTACGATTTTCAGCTGTCCCATGCCCTCCTGAAATGAATCGGGCATAAATCGGGGGGGTTAGATAGTTGATTAGAGACCGGGAAACCCCCTATCAATTACCGTGGAGAACTCCATCACTTTGAGTATCCAGAGGGTGAGCACCAGGTTGGTGATAATCAGCAGCATCAGGAGCAGGAGCAGCGTGTAGAGGCACTTCTTTCGCCAACCGATGAGGCCCAAATAGGTTTCAATGCCGCCCACAAAGCCCACGTCCACATGGGAACGGTTACCGGCTCCAACAGCAGTGCTGCGTGCTGCTGCAGCTCCACCTCCACGGACATGGCCATGACCCTGACTGACCGTAGCCTTACCTGTGGAGGAGGCTCCTGCTGTTACCGTTGTCATGGCTCCCCTTTCCCCGTTGTTCCCCCCCTTTGTTGAGGCAACTCCCGAGGCACTGCTCTGGTGACCGTTTCCGCTGGCTCCGCTACTGGTGCTAGCTGTCATCGGACCAGGACGCTGGTGGTGGGATTGGGGCCGCTTGGGCGTTGTGCCAACCGAGAGACGGTGCTGCTGCCTGCCTGCTGTCTCCTCGCTGGTTGCTGGCAGACGCCGCAAGGTGGGTCCGTATTCAGTGCTGTCACCACTACTGCCGCCGGCCAACATTGCTGCTTGGAGCTATTGCACCGCCGACACCGTCGTCCTCCAGGAGCAGGTCATAGTTGGTGGGGAAAGTGGATCTCTAGCCCAAAAAGCTCTCAAGATCTTAAGCCTTAACCAAATCCAGATCTCTGTTGAATATCCCTAAAGAAAAAGGGAAACATTAATGTCAAACGGGGTTCACTTGGGACTTTGGCAAAGGGTTTATACTATATAAACTATGTATATTCATAAGTTAATATATATATAAATTCGTGGAAAATAAAAGCCCTGGCTACCGCATGGAGCGCTGAAAAATGCAAGCAAAAATGGGGGAAAACGGGAAAATCGGTGCAGAAAAACGTTAAAACGGAAAACGAAAATGAAAGCGAGCATTTAAAATAAAACGATTTTTCGGTGCCTATTGTGATGTTCTTTGAATGCGGCTGCCAACTGCGGTTACTTTCAATCCCAGCAACCCCCTTTCGACGTCATGGCTCTGAATTTAAAGCCCCCAAAAAATGTTGACATTTTAATGGGCATAAAATGTGTTTAATGAGTTTTAATGAGAGGTCAGCAGAAAATTCTAAGGAACGTTAAAAGGGCTTTCATTTCAATAAGCTTATTTCGAGGAGAGATCGAAGCAAGTGGGCAGCCCAAATGTCAGCCTGTCAAGCGATCAAAACAAGTGGGCAGCCCAAATGTCAAAAAGAAAATGACTTTCTGTCAAAATGGAGTTCCGTGCGGAGTTTTACTTACTTTGGAATATGTTTTATAGTTTTGCTAATAAGCAGCAAGATTTTAAAAATATAAAATAAAATACAAATAATTTAGAAGAATTCTTTAAAAAATTACCACCTTGCAGGGTATTATAATTTCAGTCAGAAGCTTGAAACGCAGTGAAAGAGTCATTTCCGACCCCATAAATTATATATATTCATGATCAGCTTTAACAGGCGAATCTTTCTAGCCAAGTCGGAGGGAAAGCAAATTTTTGTCTATTTTTCCAAAAAAACATAAGGGGTTGTAACCATCATTAAAATTGTTTAGAATGATCAAAAAATGAAACTGAAAAGAACCTTAAAATTAGTATGCAGCTTTATTAACCTTCTAAAAACTAAAACAAAACCGCTTTCCGATTTAAATTTAATGCATTTTTCGCTTAGTTATGGATTTTTTAAGTTTGGTGTTTTTTATAAAAATTTAATAACATTTCTTTATAAAATTTTAGTTAAATATTAAAATTAAATTTAGTATGCAGATTTTAAAACCTTATAAAAAGCAGCACAGAAAAGCATTCCAAATGAAAACTAATCCATTTTGACCTTAGTTACGATCGAGTTCCTTGAACCAATTGCAAACTGCTAGGATGCATATCCTTTCGAAGCTCCTTTCTTGTTTGAAAACTATATAAATCTTTAAGTAACCCCAGACAGAAGTAACTCCAAATAGTATTTCCTCAAATTGAGACGCTAGCTGGGGGCCCTGCCATAACGGGCAGATGTCCCCCCGCCTGTCTGGACTTTCGGATGTCTTTGTATTTGGATAACCATAAATCTGCCCTGCCAAAAAGGGTAATGGTAATGTGTCGCCACACACTCGACGTAGTCTGGATGTGGACTGTGTGGACTGCCACTATAAAATATGCACCAGGCTGTTGCAGGTTAGTCTTCACTGGAAGCACCCAGCATTCAACAAAGTTGCTACAGGACCTGGTCCTGGTGCTGGTCCTGGTCCAATTGCAACTGCAACTGCGTCAGTTGATGACTTTAGTGGCGTCAGCTGTTGGCGACTTCACACGTGCAGCTCTTCAATTATGCATGCCTGCAGCTACGTACATTTATGTGCATGCAGGTGGGCGGTGAACCACCCACTTGCACACACGATGCATTTACATGCATGAACCCAGCCAGAGAGTGAGTGTGTGTGTGTGTTATTAAACCATTCTGTCAAAAGAAATCATAATAAATAAAATAAAAAGTCATAAATGAATAAATTATAGACTTTTTGCTCATGAGGCTCATGAAATAAATAAATAAATAAGTAATTCTAGCGTAGGAGAGAGAGAGAGAGGGAGAGAGAGCAAGTAAATTATATTTTTGATATGTCAAAGGTAATCACTGAAACATGGATTAAAGGTGTAAAAGCAGCAAGGTGACACTACCAGCTAAAGAGGCTAACAAAAACCTTGGATGATAGCTCAAAAAATCTCTAAAAACGTATTGTTTCCCTTTATAATTAGCAATACAAATTATAATGTAAATAAATTGAGATAAATCTTTATATTTTATATAGTTTTTGAATGCCTTTAAGCTGGTATTAGGGATTGTGATTACGTATACGCACTGTCAACCTCACAATTTGGCTTTTTGTTAGGAAAAATAAATATATTTAATAAATAAAAAATATAAATAATAAAATATATTTAAATAAATATAATTAAAAAAATATACCATAAATAAAAAAATATAAATAAAAAAATTATAAATAAATAAATATAAATAATAATATAAAAAATAACAAAATCTAAATTAAAAAATATAAATAAAAAAACTAAACTCCCCAAAAAGTCTCTAAAAAAATATCTAAAATTAGAGACTCCATCAATCTCTCGACACTTTCTTGAGCTTTAAGGGGGTCTTCTCATTCAAAAGCCGTTTTTTGGACCCTTTTTAAAAAAATTCGTATTTGAAAACGCAAAGAATAATTGAAAACTTTTTTTATTTATTGTATTCAAAAATGTTCAAAGTAACTAAAAAAGTTGTTCTTGCCTCGATACGAGGGTTGTTCAAAGAGTAATGAGACTTCAAACTTGGTGGTCGAAAAAAAAGGTGTCGTCCTGGCGGCCACGATTCAGGGTCTCCAGAGCGTCCGAAATGAAAAATAAAAACGGGGTTATAATCAGAATAGATGTCATTTTCGGCTGACGGAACAGATTTTTTTTTTAAATTTTTAAAACAAAATGGCGGCCATTCAAAAAAAAATTTCGATTTCGGGCTTTTTTTTTGTAGTTTAGTGTAAAAAAAAAATAGAAAAAAAAATTAAAAAAAAAATCTGTTCCGTCAGCCGAAAATGGTGACAATTCTGCGTCGATTTCACTTTCATGAAAATCGGTTCAGTTGAACTGGAGATATCATGGCCGCCAGTTCGAAAAACGTGGTTTCGAGATAAACGCGTTTGAAGTTTGAAAAAAGCTCATTTTGCGAAGAACTTGCTTCACAAAAAAGGCTGTATCTTCTAAAGTATTTCGAATTTCTAAAAATCCTTTTGGGGACATATACACACCATCCCAAGCTAAAAATAAATGCAAAAAAAAAAAAAATCGAAAAAAAAAAGTTGCCCAATGAGAAGACCCCCTTAAGCTAAAAAAATATAGATTTCAGCTTGCTCTCAATAAAAATATATAAATAACTGTATAGATAATACAGTTCTTGCGGCGGCAAACTTATTTTTATTATACATTTCGTTCCGTTTGTATGAATGTATGAATGATGATCGCAGGGAAGCCAGAGCCCGAGACTGTTCGAATAGCCACCACATGTGTACACTGACTAATGGCCCGTAAATATGTATATATTTTACGATCTCCATATTCTCTGTTCTTCAGCTTTTGTTTATATTCTTTATTTCTCTTCTGGTTTTGTTTTCTTCTTTTTTTTTAATGAGAATGTTTATTAAGTGTGCGCAGCTTTGGCAATTACTTGAACTGTTTATGGTTGAGTTTAGTGCATTCTAAGTGGCGAAGAGCACAGAACAGGGCTAAAGATTTGTGATTTGGACTGAAATCAGGGGAGATACTAAGAAAGAGAGCAAAGTAAATAATTTTAAATGGAATTTTAGGGGGTTTTTAAGGGTTTTTAAGGGAAAAATGTATTTAATTTGGAGTAAAACCACTACACTGGTCCCTTCAATTAGCAGGCTAAACCTTCCCCTAAATTTTATAATTAATTTTGAAATATATATATGAGTTAAATATATGTAATCTGTATTAAAATCCTGGTAGAAAGCTATGCCAGAGAGAAAAATGAATTAATTTAAATCGAAAACCTTGAAGTTTTACTGAGAAAAATTCAGTTCCACTTTGTTCAAGTGTCCCCCCAAATTAGCAGGCAAAATTTCCCATTTTCTGCACACACTTAAATTGTATTATTTACTTTGGAATATACATATATATTTTTGTTCCGGACAGTAACAGAACCAGGAACAGCAGCTGTAACCAGAGTCACAGACGTCCGGGACCAGGGATCGTGCTAACCAGGAATGGTTACACCGAGAGTTGAAGTTGATTTAGTAGCTGCAGACAGTCCGGTGGCAGTGGGATCAGGATAGGAGTTGGAGGAGGAGTTAGAGTTGGAGTAGGAGTAGGGCTTGGAGTAGGACTTGGAGGAGCATCACGTACGGGACGTTACAGCAAAGTTGCCGCCACCGCTTGCTTAATTTTGTTGCTGCCACTGGCACACGTTTTTATGATTTTTCCCTGGCCTGGTCACGACCCAGGGAGCAGCAACACACGTTGCCTGACTGCCTGCCTGCCTGCTGCTGGCTTTCCGTTTACATTGTGATATTCGTAGGAAATTACTGGCAGGAAGTGCTCAAAAGTAAGTGGCTTCAAGTGGCGCCAAAGTCGCAGATCATGGCAGAGGTTCCACTCTCTCTCTCTCTCTGAGAGCTGGGGAAAGGCTTCTAATTTAAAGTCTAGGACCAGGACCAGGCCCAGTTACCCACTCCACTTCAAGTTCCTCCCCTCCCTGGTTTATAGAAATGAACTCGTAAATGGAAAGTATTGCATTGTCCTGCTATTAAGTTATCAACAAGGAGAGACACAACACGGAGGCAGACATGGCCCGAGACCCCATATGCATATGTGTGGTTGGGGGCTCAAAGGGTTACCGCCAGGCAGCGTAACGGGGGCACGTTCCAGACGGGTTCGGGTTCGGGTTTGGTTTGGGTCCCAGCCTAGGTCGTGGTTTCGAGGATAATACTCCAACTTCAACTCCAGCACACACACACACACAGCAGTTTCATATTTTGCAACAATTTCATGTAGAGGAAGGTGCCGGCAGTCGGCAGTCGTTGTAGTTGCCACACTTAATGGCGCTCGTAGTAGAGACAACACTTGTTGTCATTGTTGTACTCGCTTGTGTATATATTGTTATGTCCTTGCTGCCGCCTGCAGGACATTTTTATTCCAATCATGCGTAAGTGAGGACGCAGTCGGTGACTGTAAAGCCCCCAAACTTTGCCTCTGCGAAATAAACTAATGCAAACGAACCTTTGCCGGGGTCTCCAGATGTGCCTGAACAGATGAGCAGGAAATTAAGGACGAAAGCTAAAGCAGGCGAGACCTTGAAGATAATTTCCCTTGAACCCCTTTTCAGTAAACAAAATTTTACAAAAAAAAAAAATAAATAAAAATAAACCAATCAATTGACACACTTGTGTGTCTAAGAAAAAATACATAAAAAAGTTTGGCAAGGCTCCAGATTGGCTGGACGCCGCAATGAGGTAAGCAGGAATTATCACAGAGACTAAATATAAATTTTAGAAAAATAAAGAAATAGCTGAGAAATTAGGAAAGTTAATAACAAAAAAAATTTTAAAAGTAAATAATAATAAAAAGAGAAAAAGTACAACAAAAAATAATGAGCAAAAAACCAGAAGAAAAGTAAACTAAAACCTAAACACAAAAATATAAACATACAATGGCAAAAAAATAAAAATACAACAAAATATAAACAAATAAATAAATAAATAAAATAAAATATAAGAAAGAATAATAACAAATAATAAAAATTAAGAATAGTATTTATATTAGTATTATTTTACGAATAAAATAAAGATAAACATAAAAAAACACTCTCTTTAATTAAAAAAAATAAATAAAAATAATGAAAAACACTTAAAAAAAAACAAGCTCTTTAAAACAACTTTTAAGTGCCTTTACCTATATCTACATCACGTATACGTACTGTTGCCCTTCTACTAAACACGTTTATAAGCCATTAAAAAATAAAATAAATTCAGAAAGCACAATTAATTAGAAATGGACTTATATTCTTAATAAACCAGAAATTTTATATGTATTTTAAGGGCTTTTAAACTGATATTTCTACAGTGATCCAATATAGGTACGGTTTGCCATTCAATTTATAAATAAATAAATAAACTATGAAACACAATTTCCTTACAGCATGTTTTAGCTGCCTTCAGGAGGATTTACACTGCGTATACTTATTGTTTTCCTTTAAATTAAAATTGTTATTAACAATACAAATTATAAATTAAATAAATTGAGATAAATCTATATATTTTATATACTTTTTGTATGCCTTCAAACTGGTATTAAGGATCATGATTACGTATACGTACGGTTTACCTCACAACTTGAATTTTTTGGTAAAAAACTAAATCATAAAAAATATTCAAATAAAATAAATAATAAAAAAATATATATACATTTTAAAAATATAATAATTAATAAAAAAAAAACCTAAACAACACTCTATTTAAAATATTAATAAATGTTTTTAAATAGCCTTTCAGAAAGATCAATATTACGCATACGCACTGTTACCCTTCAGCTAGAAACCTTTTTAAGCCTTGCAAAAATTAAGAAAAAAATCCATAAGCACACTCTACTAACCCTTTTAATAAACAATATAATTTATATATTTTTTTTCATAAATTTCAGGACGATCAAAATTACGCATACGCACTGTTACCCTTCCCCTAGAGGCTTATTTTAGCCTTGAAAAAATTACGAATTAAATCCAAAAACACACCCTAATATTTAAATTAAACAGAAATATCCCTTTAATTTGCCACCAAAACCCCGATGATCAACATCACGTACACGTACTTTTCTATTCTTGCAAAAATTAAGAAATAAATCCATAAGCACACTCTACTAACTCTATTAATAAACAATCTAATTTATATATATTTTTTCGTAAATTTCAGGATGATCAACACTACGCATACGCACTGTTACCCTTCCCCTAGAAGCTTATTTTAGCCTTGAAAAAATTAAGAATTAAATCCAATTAACCAGAAATATCTTCTCCATATAGTGTTTTTCATAAATTCCCTTTAATTTGCCACCCAAAACCCCGCTGATCAACATCACGTATACGTACTGTTGCCCTAGAAACCAGCAGCCGACGTATGGAAATTCCCTTTTACACGATCACCGCCAGATCAGAGGCCCCTAAACAAGACCTCCCACGGCGATTACGACACACACACTCGAAACACACACACAAGACGAACACTCGCAGAGACAAGAGGCGATCGCGGCGCTGACCTTCGCAAGTTTTTTTTACCAAGACTTTATAGTCTTCACCGAGCAATAGTAATAATAATAACAATAATACTTCACACACACTTGTAAAAACAAATACCACTGGAAAACAATTGTTTTCGAAACGTAAATCGAAATGGAAATGGCAATATCGGGAATCTGGGGAAAAAACCGGAGAGAGCAAAAGCGGCTGCCGAACCGCACTCGTACACGCTGGCACAGCAACTGACGGCGGCAGAGTTACTTCTTGCCGGATTTTGCTGGCCATGGCCCAAAGTCAGCCCGAAATTCATACGATTCGTTGCGATTCGCAAAAAGCTTTTCGCCCGAACGTCAAAGGCAGGAGCCGAGCGAGTTTCACTCAAAAATCGGTTGGCTGTTGGCTCGTCGCCGTTCGTTGTGGCTTCGGGCAGCACTCGACCTCGACGAGTGGCGGCCCGGCAGGCTCCAAGTGGGCGGTTTGTTTACGTTTTGATTTCTTTTTTTTCTAAAGGAAAGGAGCAACACGTGGTTGTGGGAACCACGTGTTGCTCTCCTGCTACTTGGGGAGTTCCAGGTGTGATCTGGCTCAGGTGTTGATTTGGTGAAACAAAACAAAAAAACCTGATTAAAGTTTCGCCAGAATATTTGTAAATTATTCAGAGTGCTCCAGGACCCCCTTTATCCTTGGTCTCTTCTGGCCAGGCCTTGTCCCAGCGTATTTATAAATTAAAAGCGTGTTCATCTTTGGCCAAAGTTCATAATTTTTGCGCCTTCCTTAGGAGACCCAGCCAGCTGCCAGGCACACACACATGGAGGAGGTTTGGGTCCTCGTAATTGTCCTTGCCAGCAGGAGCAGCTGTTGTTGGCCTCCAATTGTTCCCGGGAGGAGGTAGCATGGCAGCACGGACTATGGACTATGGACGATTCTTGCACAAAGGCCCAGGAAAAACATTAGGAAGTAAATGTGAACAAAAAGGCGCCACGCCACGCCCCATACACACTTGTGTGTATTGTTAAAAGCTGCGGCCACTTTTTGCAGCTGCTCTACGTGTGTGTGTGTGTGTCTCAAAAAGACCTTTGTAGCCCGGACCGGGTTAAAATTTAAGTTGAGACAACGCCCACTCGGGCCCACAGCCCACCCTTCGGGCTGTTTCTCCGCTTGCCGCACATGTTAATTGTGCTCCGTATCCGGATCCGGTCCTAGGATTGCCTGTCCCCAGTCCCCCCGGTTCCCATCCTCTCCTTGTCCCTGTCCTCTATCCCTTTATGCATTCATAATATTTTAACTTGTTTTCATTTGGATTTGCCTCTTGGATTTTGGGTAGTTTGTAGAAAATAATGAGGCCCTGGCTCTCTATGAGCAAGTGGTGTTCAGGCTTAGCCCACTAAAAGTAATTAGTGAGGGGTCCTTGGATGATCTTAAGAGGGAGCTGGCCAGGGTTTGCTGCAGGAATAATATGAACCTCAAGATGTTTATGGGAATGTACGTAAAACAAGAGAAAATATTGAAAATAGCGTCAATTTTTAAATATTTAATATATAAAAAAAATTAGTTAAATATGTATTAAATATTTCAATATAGTAGAAAATTTATTTTAATTTTAAAATATTATATTAAGATATTTAAAATATATTTATTATATAAAATAATACATTTTTTATATTAAATAATTGATTTTTAAAGTATTTTAACTTAATTTTTCAATATTCAAAATATAAAATATTTATCGTTAAAAAGAAACCAACATTTAATAAACATTTTAAGGATATTTTTCGGAATTATTGATATCCCAAAAATTTTTACTTATTATTTTCTCTTTTTCGATTACAATTCTTCGATATATCAAACAGAATACCCACTTATCGCCACGTTAGAGTAATTATTTTTTGTTTTAAATTAATTGGTAAATAATATTTTTGACATATTTTAACTAAATTTATTAGAATCTATAACAACTTTTTTACAGTGATTTGCCACGTTAAAGTAACTCCCTATTAATTTTTCCACAAAATATCGTCTTATTATCGATATTTCGATATTTTCTTTCTATTTTAAGATTTTTGCTCTCAAAATTTCAGCCTTTGAAAGGGGAAATAGTTTCTTTTCAATTAGAAAATTGTCGTGCCTTGGCTTTATGCATCTCGAAGCTTATATTATCTTTGGTTGGGACACCTGACCCGCACTCAGACCTCCTCCCTCCCCTGCTCCTCTGCCCTGGTAATGCCAATGACAATTTATACAAATGCCAAGCAAACAGTCGTGCGTCAGTCCACAGACACAAAAACACACACACACCCTGGGACAGCGACTGCTCCTCCTCCTGGCTAGTGTGTGTGTGTGCGTGTGTTTACCTGGACACTATGGGGCGCCTCTCTCTGTGTGTGGCTCGCAGAGCTGTGCAAACAATCATAAATAAAGCAAGCAATCAAACATACTGTTGTACACTGATTACCCTAATTTGTATGCCACAATTTGACACATGACAATTGACACTTGGTTACAATGGGCGGGGCGGCCGGCAGGAGGCAGACTAGCCACATCAGCAGGCACAGCACATATTTGGCAATCATTTATTTTAGAGCCAATTGAATTTTAAGTAGTCAAACATGCATATGACATAAGTGGGCACACAAAGCACGCACACACACAGGCAGGATGCATGGTGTCCTGGCGATAAAAATGCTTCACTGGCTGCCACCCACCCCGCCCCCCTAAAAACATGGCCATAAATATGACAAGTTGAATTCATTGAATGGTTTCATTTCATTGTGGGTTTCGAGGCAAAGCTAATTGGCCAAACTATTTTGGCTTTAACAGCCACTAAATACGGCATATTCCGGCAGGACTCCCAGGAGGTGGGCTAGGGATACACCCTTTCCCTTACCAAGTGTCGTGCGAGTGTCATCGCAGATTAAAACTCGAAATTGATGGGGCCATGTTTGCAGTTTTATTATCATGGCCCCGGGACACGAAGGTGGTGAGTAGGCAGGAGTCGGAGAAGGACTCCGATTTCGAGTCTATCTCTCTTAATTCGATTTTTTGAGTTGAGGGGTTTCGAGGACAGGTAGCCCTTCCTCCATCCGTCCATCAGTTGTTTCCAAGGCAAAGTTATTGTTGTCGCCTGGCTTTGACATGGCTGGAATGCTGGGTGTGCCTGCTTCCTGTGCCAGCTCCTGCGCCAGCAGTTGCTCTTCCTGCCAAAAATAAACCCCCAACCCCTCCCCCCACAGCTAACCATCGCGAAGTAGGAATTTTTCACCCAATTTTTTTACCCCTGCAGCAGCAACAGCAGCTTCTGTTGAAGCGAGAGAGAGCCCATGAATAATTCCACTTCAATTCCACTTTGTACATTTCATTTTTGCAGGCAGTGTGCATCAGCGACAGACAGGAGGACGGTGGACAACCTGGGCAATTGGCTTTGATAGGGCTTGGCTCTGGGTCCGAGATTCGTACAAAACATTTTCCAGCTTGCTTTATCCTCTTATTAATTAATAACAATTCATAGGCCACACCCATTTGCCGGGCTTGACAGCAAAGCCCTTCGTCCAGGACTAGATAGGAGTGAGTGAGAGTGAGAGAGAGAGTGTGTGTGCCCTGTGTTGTGGTTCGTTTATGCCATCGCTCTGCACTTAAATAAACTTTTGTGTCAAAATTTTATCAATTATTCAGTTAAAATGCACTGCAAATCCTGTTAAAAATCTCCTGCTACAGCCTGGGCACAAAAAATAAAGAGAGAGAGAGCGAGGAGGAGGAGGAAACCATGTCACTGGCCACATATGGCCATTTGTCAATTGAATGATGGGGAATATATGAATTTATGGCATTAAAATCTTTTGGTTTTTCGGCCGTTTGCACCAAAATGAAAGGGAAAATGGAACGAAAAGGCGCAAAACCGGAAAACAAAGAGCGTTCTCTCCCATTCCCCACATCTGTGTGTTGGTTGGTGTGAAAGCGGACAAAAGCTGACTAGGTTCAGGCTCGGCAAAAGCGGATTATTTGTAAAAACAAAACAAAGAATACAAAAAAAAAAAAAAAATAACAACAAAAAATCAGACGGAAATGACTACAAAACACACTGCAAATAGCCAGCGATATGGCCTGGCCAAATGGCATTATTGTCGCATTCAAGTCAACTGAAAACCCAGCCGATTGCCAATGCCACAGGATGTGAGGAGGCGGGGGCGGCAACGAAGCTGGCGAAAAGGTGAAGTGAGCCGACAGCATTAGCCACATTGTGTCAGCAGTCAACTGCCGGTGGCTCGTCATGAGTGCGTAACGAGCAGAGTGCCTGGCTCCGGCTTAGGGAGTGGACTTAGGGCTTGGAAAATATTCAGAAATTCAGGATCTTTATCCGGAAGTATTGGTTACAAATAAAATATAAATTACTAACTTGAAAGGTTTATCAAAGTAAGTTTATTCTACAAATCCGAAATAAGAGCCTTTTCGTTAAATAAAACTCATAAAATAATAAAAATAGAAAACATAATAAATAAATAAAAAGAATAAAACAAACTAAGGTCTCTGCACATGAGAATACTGTAAAGACCCTGATCTTGTCTCATAATAATTTTAATTATTATAATATTTTTTTAAATAATTCAAATTATTAATAATAATTTAAATTATAATTATTAATAATTATTAGAAATATTAAAAATAATTTAAATTATTATATTATGTATAATATTATTTTTAATTATTATAAATATAAATAGTAACTTATATTAATAAAATACTATTTATAATTATTTTAATTATTAATAATTATTTAAATGATAATTATATTATTTATAATGATTATAGATATAAATAATAATTGAAAATAAAATATTATTATTAAATATTATTTACCTATAATTATTTTAATTATTACTAATAAATAAAAATATGAAATGTAAACCAATACAAGGCTGCATCTTCTAGTAGGTGCTAAGCCTGAGGTTTAAATCCGGCCTAACCAGATGCATATCCCCTGGTGGGTTTATGTATCATTGTTTCCATTTATCCCCCTCCACCACTTGTGTGTGCCACCCCATGGGAGTGCCTGAGCAAGCACTTGTCTAAGCGATTTTTGATTACACTTCCGTCGGAAATTATCATATATCCTTCTGCTTGAATAATTTTCATGGAAATGCGCGCAAGACAGAGTCAAAGGACGAGAACGAAAGCGAGGTGGAGTTGAGGAACATAACACCAAGCCTACTCTGGTATTTTCAGATTTCCGCTAAAACCGGAGAAGCTTCTCTTCAAAACAGGATCATGGCAGTATTATTTTCAAGGACTCCACTTCAATTGTCTGCGGACATCCTGGTATCCTGGCAGGGGTGTCCATTAATCGAGAACCCGAAAAGCGAAACCCGACGCTAATTAAAGCCATTTGTTGTAGCCGTTTCATTCAATTAATTATTTCAACTATCAACGCTGTCAATCTTTTTATCAAGAAATCTGCCAGACAGCCAAGAGGAGCAGCCAGTCTGGGACTAGGAAAGTTATCACCCACCACCCACTTGCTCCTCGAGAGTTTCGGAATTTTCTGCGCGCTGCATCTTATTTGTTTTTGGCCAGGCTGGGCGAGAAACAATGCCTTCTCTAACGCTCCGTATCCTAGTTACTCTTCTGCTTGTCCATCAGCACGTCAGCAGCTTTTCTGTTTTGCAAATTGCCTTTTGTTGTTTATAGCCAAGAGAGAGTCCTGGCCGCCATTCAAGTGACTAGACAATCGCAGTTCGATTTGACAAGTTCCGCCTTAAAGCACGCTTTTAGCTTTTTGCTTTTTTTCCTCTTTGCTTTTTTGCAGCAATCCCCAAGTGACGGCTGACCAAATCTGTGGCTGGGAGCCTGGCTTCCTGGCTTTGCAGAAAGATAGCATCGTGTGCTTCCTCAATGGGATGCCAGTGACCTTTTTATGCAAATATTAACCAAAGGCAAAAGGCAACACAGGACACGGAGGGGGAGTAGAGGGAGTGATGGTGGTGAGCCAGCACATAAGCGTTGACTCACCTGTCCTCCCCACCTTCAGGTCTTATCCGGTAACCCAATCTCTATCTCTCTGGGCGTCAATGGAGAATGAGAATTTCTGCCAAATCATGGCAAGGATTTAGGTTAAAGCAATGTTAAAGTCATAGCTATAATAAGTAAGTTGATTCACTTAATTAATATCTATATTAAACGATATATTGACCGCACCTTGGGTTAAAAAAACCAGAGATTCCTGGCATAATTACGCGAAACTGCCTTGATGCAACGACTCGGACAAACGCCTGCCGGTAGGAGTCACTGACTGACGACGATGCCATTGCAATCTAGATTCGAGATAGGAATCGTAAAACCGGAAATAAAACAGGAAAATTAAAAACGTACAAAAGGTGCAAAAAGCCGAGGAGGAGGGCTCCCCCCGTGTGCGCAAACAGAGGGCGAAATGGCACACCGAGAATAGACACAGTCCAACAGGCAGACACTCACCCGCCGATATGATGGCCGGGAATTCGCACAGCCAGATGAGTCTAAGAGCCACATTCAGGACGAGGACTAGGCCCAGGACCAGGTAGTTAGGCAAACACACACACACAAAAGCAACAGAAAAACAGAAATAAAAAAATAGGAAAAAATGAAAATAAAATGCAACTCCGAGGGCAATATGTAAAATGAAAATTGCAAAGCCATGGACTCTGCTTTTCCGGCCCAGCCAGGACTCATTAAAGACCTGTTAACTGTTAGAACCATTGACTATAACGCTTTTGGTTGACACTTCAAGTGAAAGCCCACCTTAAATCAAGACATCAAGGAGCATTAAGCTAAAACTCGGCATTATTAAAACAGGTTGAAATAAGGGGATATGTGTAAAGCACGCAATGATGCCATAAACAGGCAAAGCACTCACGAGTGAGTGTGGGAGTGGGAGTAGTAACAGGAGCGCAAGCACAAGGACGAAACGTGAAAAGAGCTATGGGGAAAAATGGCACAACAGCAACAGAAACAGACAGAAGGCGAAAACAATTACTTAAAGCAATTCTTCCGAACCATTTGTACGAAATCCACAAATTAAGGCACTTGCTGGCGAGTCCTTTTTGGGGTGGCAGGCAGGCAGCAGCAGAGTGTTCTGACAGCTGTCGAATGTCGAGACTGGGGAGACACCTTCACCAGTGCCACTGCCACTGCCACCGCCTTTGTGCTTCGCTGGTCGTCTATCCAACATCCGACTGTTAGCTAAAAGCCGTTAAATCGCGGTGCAGGAGCCACAAAGCCAACGCCGAAAGTAAAATCAAAGTCAATAACGTAGAAAGCAGAGCCAAAGAAATGATGAAAATCGAGTGGGTGGGTGGGTGGTGGAACGAAACAGAACAGAAGAATAAAAGAAAGCAAAAAGAGAACAGCAATCAAATGCAATAAAAGTCAGTGGAAATAGAGGCATGGCCGGACAGGGACCGCTAAAGCAAATTTTTCGTAAAGAATCGTTTGCTTTATTAGCTCTTCGAGGTTGGGAAAAGGGGGGATGAGAGAGAACAAATGGGAAAGGATAAATAACAAAGAGAGACAGAAGAGAGAGATCAAAAGTACAGCTTTGCTAGAAAAAGAGAGAGCCAACTGGACTGCACACTTGTTTCGATCGCCTTTGAAAACTGGGATAAAAGAGGATAAAAGAAAAAACCAGTGGCAAAATTAAAAATATTAAATAATAAATATGAAAAGAATGAAAGCGAAAGAGCTTAGAAGCACAGGAAGCGGCAACCAACTGACAGCTGGACTGCCCACTTGTTCCGATCGCCTGTAAGCTCGACAGCCAAGCTGTCCACTTGCTCTTAACCCTAAAGGTTACTACCAAAAATTAGGATAAATATACCTCTTTCTTAGGTTTTTCTTTTCCATTTGCTTAGTTTAAAATACTATAATATTTAAAAATACAAAAAACCAGCTTATCACAGTCTCACAACCAGTCTTCCCTGATATCCTTTAGCAATGAACTCTCATTGAGCGCATCAATTTCCAATGGGTTGTATGCCTCCCTGGTATTTTTCCCTTTCTCCTCCCCAGTGCAGTCCTATAAACCGTTAATTCAGCCCACGTTTCCGCTCAATTACCTGTCACTGTCACTGGAAATGCAAAAGTTACGCGTCACAGCATCAACCAGACGGTAGAACATTTCCTCCTATGCCCGCCTAAGACTCGGCACAGTGAAAGTTTTTTACAATTGATGTATTGTTCAAAAAAAAAAAAAAGAAGATAAATCATATAGAAACTTAAAAAACCTTAAAGCCATCCTGAGACAGCTACCGGAAATCGGAAATCACAAATGGCCCTGCACATCCTTGCAAGCCTTTGCTCCCTCATTTATTTATGACAATTTATGCGGCCGCCAGAAGAGCAAAAACATCGCGAAAAGACAAGAAGAAAGGCGGCTAGAATCTTTATTCATTGATTATTTAACGACTTCTTAAGTGGTTTCTCGTAAGTACACAAAAAACTCACCGCTTATGTGCGATTAAGCCAAAGTAGAAGCAACTTGAACTCGTATGGAGATGGAGACGGAGATGGAGATGTGTGTGTGTGTGTGTCTAGGCCAAAAGCAAGTTTCGCAGTTCACAAAGGCAGTCAAAGTCAAAGTGAATTGATGAAGCTCCATGGCAAACTTTTCCCCAGCACAGTGGTACTTCGTTAAAAACGTACACTGGCTGTAAGACCAGTTCAAAGGGTAGCCTTTACTCAGGGCCAATCGTTACGCATTTTCATGCAAAGTTGCCGCACGAAGGGCCGGCCAAGACCTCGGTAAAAGAAAAGAAATCGGTGAAAAGGTCAAAGCAACTAAGACGGGATAAACCGCTGGCCGGTCTCTGGTCTGCTTAACTTGCTCCAAATAGCATGCGGCCAAAGTTTTGCCCTCTAAGAGGATGACGGCGAGGATGAAGTTGCTCGAGCTACTTGCATTCGCAGGAGCGTGACACCAGGGCCAAGCGCCAGTAAAGCATTAACAGAAAAAAATTAAAACAAGAGAGGAGGCTAACCGAAATTTGGGTACTCTTCTAGTTTGCCATGAGGAAACTTTATATAATTATCATCGTTTTTTTTTTGATAAGGAAAGCTTATTGAAAAATATCAAAACTCTGTCAAAAATGCTTTAATTTTAATTTGGAAAACTGTTTTTATTTAATTGTTTAAAGGTTAATAAATCTGCATACTTTATTTAGCTATAATATTAATTCAAATTTTTATAAAATATTTTTTGAGAAAAGTAAAACCTAAAAACCCATAACTCGCCCACAAAGTAATTCATTTCAATTCGGAGAACTGATCTGTGTTAAATTTAATATAGCTAAAAAATCTGCATACTTAATTTAAACTTATTAAAAATGAATTTTTTTGCAACATTTTTGCAAATTTTAAAATGTTGAAAAAATGTTGACATTTTTTTTTTTTTTATCATTTTAGGGCAAATATCAAAATTTTTAAAATCTATAACTCGGCCAAAACAGCATCAAATTCAATTTGGAAAACAATTCCGTGCTAGTTTTTAATATTTTAATAGATCTGCATACTGAATTTAATTTTTAAAAATTTTAAATTTTCTACGAATTTTGTATAATTTTAAGGATGTAACTCATCAAAATTTCGAAAAAATGTCTTAAAAAAAATATTTCTCCCAACATGGCTAAAACGATTCGCCTGATGATGCTGATCACGAATATATATGGTTTATAGGTTTGAAAATGACTCCTTCACTACCTTACAAGCTTCTGACTGAAATTAGAATACCCTGCAAGGGTTTCATAAATTAGAGAATTATTTTAGATGGGGCTTTAACTCTCACACGCTTTAAGAAACTAAAGAAACTAATTGCAATAAAATTACTCATCCGCAATGTGGGCGAGAGATTTATTTTAAGGCAATTGCAGTGTGTTTTTGGTTTTGTTTTTCTTTTACTTGTAGAAAAAATCACAACTTTTTTATTTGAAGAAATTCTGCCAGATAAATATAAATACAACCACAGGATGGAGTATTCTCATGGGGTTTAGTTTTAGTGCCGGTTTTGACTGAAATTATATCCTCAAATTTAAATATTTAAAAATCAGCAACCACTGAAATGAACTGAATGTTAACTGTTTTAATTAAAAACTTAAAGTGGCTACGAAATAAATTTAATTTAAGTAATGAAAAATACTTAAAACTATTCGCCTTAATATTTTCTCCGCAAAAAATTATATATATTCAGATTAAAATTAAATAAGTTCACCCCCCAAGAGCGGAAATAAACAGTAAAATCTGCGAAAATATACAAATTAAATTAGGTGCCACCACATCCCCAAGCACACACCCATTTCCTCTCCTCCCCCGCCTCGCCTCGTCCTTGCCCCGAAAGCCGCCTCCTGCGAGATTGCTAATTGAGCGCATTAAGCGAAGACTACACAGAACGAGACTCCTCCGAGTCCTGGAAGAGTCCTGGCTGCTGTAGCTGATGGAAATGGCGATGCTCCGATGCTCTGATGCTCCTCCTAAAGCAGTGTTTGTGTTTGTGTTGCCCAACAGCGGAGGCGGAGGAGAGAGCATGGAAATAGAAGAACTTCCGGCGGGGGAGGCGGAGGGAGGGTGGGAAAAAAAAATCAACTCTAACGAAAATCCCCAACGTAATGCAATATTCATTTTTCTGGTCACGTACGTAAAGTAAATCAATTAAGTTGTCATAAATTGTACCACTGCAGACGACGACGATGGCGGCGACACCACCCCATTTCCCAATGTCTCAGTGAGGCGCTATTTCCGCTTTTCCGCTTTCCCCCCATTTTGAGATCTACTCCAGTTTTTGTCGCGTTCTTATTTGATTTGCGTTTCTGTTTGTGCTGCAAATTGAGCGGCATTTGCTTTTTTACGCTTTTACGTTTTGCCACGACTCCACGCAAAGTGTCTCATTTAATCCTGACATTTTATGCCCACAAATACACCATACACACACTTTTACACACACACACACCATAGCCAGGCAGAAACCATGAAATTTCTCATGAATTTCTAGAGAATTTCTAGTGAATTTCTAGTGAATTTCTAGTGAATTTCTAGTGCATTTCTAGTGAATTTCTGTTGAATTTCTAGTGAATTTCTGTTCAATTTTTAGTGAATTTCTGTTGAATTTCTAGTGAATTTCTTTTGAATTTTCAGTGAATTTCTAGTGAATTTCTAGTGAATTTCTAGTGAATTTCTAGTGAATTTCTAGTGAATTTCTAGTGAATTTCTAGTGAATTTCCGATGAATTTCTAGTGAATGTCTAGTGAATTTCTTTTGAATATCTGTTGATTTTTTAGTGAATTTTTCATGAATTTCTAGTGAATTTCTTTTGCATTTCTTTAAAATGTATCTTGAATTTCCTTTTGTTATTAAACCAATTTTATTTCTGTGTTATTCATGAGGTCCCTTATGAATTTTCTCTAAGATCTCTTTTCCGTGGCTAAATTGTTTAGACGAGGTCACTTAAGCAGCTTCTAAGCAAAGCAAATGTTGATTTACCACCAAAAAGCTCTCTTCGTTCTTTTAATGTTTAAAAGAAAACTTGGATTTTTTTTTTGGGAGGGAAAAAATAAGTACCCAAGAAGAGCGACCATTAATGCTTGTATTTTTTGCCCAGTTTAATATGAAGGTATAAATTTGAAAGGACGCCTCCTTTCTCCCCTGACCATTTGCAAGACGAACAATTTACGATGACACATTGTCATCGTATTTTTCGTAGAGAGAGCTGAGGCATTCCTACTAACCAATTCGCTGTTGTCTGAACCGCAACCCCGAACCCCTCAGCCGGCAGTCTTAGCCTCGGTCTCAGCGTTCAGTTTTAGCTTCAGCCTTCCGGCTCCATCTCAGCCAGTTCCTTGCTTGGCCGCAGACTTGCCGCACTTTAGTTAAGCTCAAAATGATTGCGTATAATTTGGCAGCATTTAGTTGGGCGTCACTGCCACCCAGGGCCATCCTCCAGCTACCCAGCAGACAAAAAAGCGGACTAGAGATAATAAGTACAATGCGACTGGTGCTACAAATATAAGTGTAAGCTAACAAAAAAAATCGGACAAAGAATCTGACTCTCCGCATTCGCAAAAATGAACGAATAGCGGATGAATAGCGATTCCAAGAAAAAAAGAAAGAAAGGACGGTTCAAATAAAATATAAAATTTAAAAGATATAAAAACTATAAAAAATATAACAAATAAAAAAATATATAAAAAATAAAAAAAAAATAAATGAAAATATATAAAAATATTACATATGAAAAATATTAAAAATATAAAACCATGACAGGGTATTTTATAATCGTTCATGAGTCTGAATTCTTGAGTCTGAATAAGTTTATTATCGCTCATGAGTCTGAATCGGATATTTGGTTCGCCTGACATCCGCAAAACTATCGTTTTCAATATCCTAAGCGAACTTTTTGTCTGTTGGGTTACCTTCTTGAGACACCAACAAAGGCCGGAGTGTGGGTGTGTGTGGGGTAGAGGTTAAGTCCTTGTGCCAGAGCGTTTAGTCAATGCCTTGGCTCCTGGCAAGCCACTTGCGGCCGCAACGGGATTTCTCCTTCATTTCAACAAGGATTATTTACTTTGCCCAAAAGATTCAATAACAATTTTGAAATGAGCGTAATTTCGTAGAGCTGTCCTAGAGTCCCCTCTCCTTGCCAGAGCATAAGCCCTGAAATAATGTGGCATAAAGCGTAAAAAGGGGATCTCTCTTCTAGACCCTGGACAGTTGGCCGTGGAAAGTGGGCTTTGAATGTAATTCAAGCGCAGGCCAGTCACTGGGTGAGTCATACACACTCACACACACACACACACACACTTATCAATTAAAAGCTTTGCACAGAAGCCACACCAAACCGAACCGATAAAACCGCCATCCCTCTCCCCAGTTAATGGCGTTTTATCAAGTCGTTTTCGGGGGTTTTTGTGTGCAATTTTAATTAAAGTTGATTAAAACAGAGAGAGAGAGAGAGAGTTGATGGCAGAGTTTACATGCATTATGACCTGCTGTCAGGAAAAAACCAAACGAAATCAGACACCCAGGAAAACTGGTTGGTTACCTGGCTGCTTGCGAGGCCAGGTGATAGATAGATAGTCCAGTCCGTCACTCAATCACTGTCTCTGGTTCCACCAAATTAAGGAAATTAAACTTCATGATTTTAAAACAACATTCCATATGGGTTTGGGTTGTGCCAGCTATCATGTAATTGTTGGAGAATATTAAGGAAATTAGGTTTTACGCTCATGGTGTTTGCTTTTTCTATATTTTTTTTTTATTTCTAGGTTCTGGGCAGGCAATCACGTTTTCGATTCATTCCTTTTCTCCTGCTGTGTATGCATGTGCAAATCTAATAATTCTTGGCCAACTGTCACTCCATTAGCGGCAAATCCAGCGCAAAATGTGCTGCTCTGCTTTTGGCCTACAACTTCCTTGAAAAACGGTCAGATTTTCAGATTTTCGGGACCATTATGTGTAAGCCAGGAATCCGGGGAAGCCGGGTTGCGCCAATTGGCTTTTAAAGGCTACATAAGTTTTGCCAGCAAGTACATCGATCTTCCGCCCAGCCGGTGTCTGTGTCCCAGTCTCTCTCTCTGAGCTCCCTTTCCTGGGTGTAAATATTGCCCCCGCCTGTGTGTGTGTGTCCGTATTTCGAGGTTTGGCGATTTATTTTGCACAAGTTTTAATTTCCGGCAAATTTCCTAGTACAATTTCCCTTCTCAGAGCTGCCATTGCGCTTTTTGCCAGCAAACTTTGCTACGTTGTCCCAACCCCACACTAGGTCCTTGTATAAATTACCCTAAGATGGTTCTATTTGTGGGTGGGTGTGGAAGAGATATACCAGTGGGAGGAGGAGTGGGGTTGTATGCGTGGCACTTCAGGTCAAAGTACTCATATATATTGTGCATTTCCAGCATTTGTGCATTGCCATTTTATGTAAATTAGAGACAAACTCAATTCGTTTTGCCACACTTCTACTGCCAAACCCAAATCGAAGGGAACGCGAGTGCCAAAGAAGACAAGCTTCCTGCCAAATTCAAGCCTTGCCAAAAACAGTAACTGATGTCCAAGAGCTAAGTGCACCTGTACACCACACCTGCCAAAAGGTTATAAGAGAATTGCCTTATGGATTTTTTATGTTTGGTTTTTTACAAAAATAATATAAAAAATTTCATAAAATTATAGGTAAATATTAAAATTAAATTTAGTATGCAGTTTTATAGACCTTCTAAGAACTAACTCAGAACAGCTTTCCGAATTAAAATTAATGCATTTTTAGCTTAGTTAAGAATTTTACAAATTTGGTTTTTTCCTAAAAATGATCAAAAGAATTTTTTTTTAAATTTTATAGTCGGCAAGCCAAGAAAATATCTGCCACTGAAAAATAAGTTATAAACCCTGTTAAGCCATCATTCAATTCAATTATTCCATCTTTTTTGACACTATTCAGAACATACTGTCATAATTGATGGAGTCCTGACCAGAAGGAGTGCCCCATCATAGACGTACGATTTTTCCTTCCAATTTTCCAATCGCGCATTTCTGGCCAGAACACGACTTTCTACTTTCTGTAACCGGTTTTATTGAACCACTACCACTCCACACTATCTACACACCACCTCTACACCACCTCCACACCACCTCGGCGGTTTCTAGCTGCAGACTTTTTGTCCCTGGACAGGACTCCCGTTGAAATGAAAATGCCAATGCTGGCAACTTGATCTCTCTGCCCTGGCCGAGAACCGTTTGATTTCGTACCAAAAACGAACCCAACGATTGCTGCAATGCTAAACTAAACGTTGCCCAAAAATGTATCAAAAGAAAAAGCGCCGGGCAAGAAAAACAATTGGCATTCAATTGACGGCAATCATCGGCAGGCGGCCGTGATTTCCACTCGATGGTGGGCAGGGCAGGACAGCAGGGGATCAGCGAAATAAAATCCTATTAGGGGACTCGCTTTTTGGTCCTCTTCTCCTTTTTTGTTTCTCCTTTTTGGCTAATCGTTGGCCCAACCTCGGTTTTGGCAAAGGGCAGACCGCACCACCGGTGAGTGCAATTTTTTAAAGGCTTGAAATTGAATTCAATTTACATGGTCAAATATATGATTGGGTTAATAGTGGGAAATAAGCTTGTGAATGAGATTTAAATACACTTGAAAAAAAGAAGATATATTGTAAGAAAATAATCTAAGAAGTGTCTTTAATATAAGCAGTTTTTAACTTGCAACAGGCTACCCGAGAAATACCTCCTTAAATGAGTCTCCTTTTGAAAAGAGAAACTCAAAGAAACAACCTCGAATGCTTGTACATTGCAGGCAAAGTAGTAAAGGTTCTATATTGAAAGTATAATTGGTATTGATAAAAAAAGATAAAAAGCTTATTTTTTTGAAAAAAGAAACAATGTCTAATGCTAGTGCATTGCAGGCAAAGTAGAAATTCTTGATCCTTTGAATGATTGGTATAAATATATATATAAAAAAAAATGGAAAAAAAATTGTACTGTGTTGCTGATAGTCTCAAGGACATTTATAATAAACATTTTAACAAAAAAAAAATTTTTACCTAATTTTTTGTTGGCCTATCTTCCCAAAACCGCCTTCATGCAGTCCAAGGTTATAGTCATATAAAACTCGATCCGAGCAAAAGTAAAATTTTTTCTAAAACAAACATTCACATACTGAATCCAAAAATAATTTTTAATTAATTGTGCACTAGATGGTTAAGGATCCAACATTTTGGTAACGCTTCACGTCGGCAGCAAGAAAGGAGAACTTGCAGGCGCACACCTGGCAACGGAAAAGTGCAGCCAGACAATCCCTGCAAACCACGTGGCGACAGGTGCGAATCTCGTAGTGAAACTGGGCGCTACGACAGTTAATGCACTTGGCCGGTAAACCCAATTTGGTGCTAGAGGTGGCCTGCTGGTTGGCCAGGTCGATGGAGGAGCATGATGATGAGGAGGCCGAAGTAAATGCGCTGCTGAATGTCAAGGTATCGCCTTGGTGGCTGAGCTTTGCTTTCTTGGCCGCCGGCGATGAGGATGGTGATCCAGAAGCCAATGAGGAGTTGGACCTTTTCTTAGCCTGCTGCTGCTTGTTCAGACTGTCAGCTGCCTTCCTGAAGTGGCGACGTATCCAGGAAGCTTCCAGGTAACGTGGCACCATCTTAAAGTGCTCCGAATGCTTAATGAGGAACTCTTCGATGCGCGTCTTTAGGTCCAAGTTATTTTTGGCCTTACGCTCGGCATTGAACACGAGGCCAGTGAAAGGATCCGATGCCTGGCGGCCCCACTTGGCCTCCTCCGCGGCAAACCTGTCGTTGGTGGACCGGTCTACCACTTTGCCGGAGGGCAAAACAGTGGGGTGCATCATTAGCTCCAAGGTGATGGAGTCCAGGAATTTATCTGGAATGGTTAATGAGGACTGCTCCTTTAGCTGGGGAATGGTTGTTGGATCAAAATTTCTCGGTGGGACATCGTCCTGGCCGTAGAAACCGCGGATATCGCTCCAAATGGTTTTCACCTGCTCTCTGTCGGCCTTGTCCAGTGAGCGGGCGGGCAGACCCCACATCTCCACCTTACGCAGCACCGGCGGACAGCCTTCGGTGGCCAGGATGACCACCTTGATGCTGTTGGTGCTGGCCAGAATCTTGCGAGCTGACTTCAAGAAGAACAACTTCTCGCTGTGAGGTTGCTCCGTGATGGAGGAGCTGTAGTCGTTTCGGTAGCAGAAAATGACCGAGTCCACGTTATGGCGCAGATCCTTTACGAAGGCTATACGCTCCCAGTTGCCATTGTGGCGACCATAGAGCTCGAAAGCCGTGCAGCGCATGGCCCCGATGGAGGGCCAAAGCTTGATGATCTTCATGTCGACGGCCTTGGGAAAGTCGAAGACGATCTCAACGGGCAGTTTGCAGATGGTGGAGCCCTTAAAACCCCGCTCTAGCTGCCTTGCATCTTCGGCGACAAGATTGCCTGCCGTAAAGCCATCCTCGCAGGCGTCTTTACTCACCACGGTGGGCTTGAACTTGGAGTTCAGAAAGTTAATGAGGCTGCTCATCATAAGGGAATGTCTCGCTCAGAATATATGGGTTCAGTTTTTCTGATATGTCCCTGCTGTCAGTCAAGGTGTAGACTGACTTAAAACTCTTGGGTATGCTGATTCTTATATTTTTTTATATATATAAATGTTTAAAAGAATGCTTAGAAAGGTGATGAATTCTACTGAAGAGGATTATAAAGCTGTCAGCTTTCCCCTACATGCTTGTACATGGCAGACAAAGCGGAGGAGAGAAAGCTAGAAAGATATCAAAAGATTGCTTAAGAAAGCACTTCAGACTCCGAAGGAAGTTATAAATTTATATTTGGTGAAGGTATTCTAAAAGAAAAAGAAACAAATTCTAAAATCTCGCAGCTTTCCGCTCACATTCCCTAAATGCTTGTACATGGCAGGCTTGTACATGGCAGACAAAGCCATAAAAGATATCAAAACACTGCTTTAAAAAGCATTTCCGAACCCGGAAATGGTTTATAATTGGTGAAAAGTCTTCCAGAGAAATAAAAAACAAGCTGCTGGCCCATTATCATACTGCACTTGAAGAGTGAGGAGCCGGAGGTCAAAGCTGGAGAGGAACAGGAAGATGCAAGCAGAAAGACGAAAGAGAAACGCGGCCCACTGAACTGAAGTCAACCAAGCCAAATGGCAAAGTTTCGACTTCCGTCTCGTACAATTAAACTTATTTAAGTTGCTCTTTTATTTCCCTTTACTGTACTTTTTTCTTTTATTTTTTTTTTGCCTGCTGCCAGCACATGCTGCTGCTGCTGGCCCTACAACTTGTTATTTAGTAGACTTCCGGCTGGGCCTGTCCGAATGGCAAGTATATCTTATTATCAGTAGTTGCCACGCAGTGTAGCAAAACATTGCAAAAAGCCTCCTCCTCCGACCTCAGCCGATAACTTTGGCCATAATTCATCAGTCGGGCGCGCTGTAAAGTCCTTTCAACTGCTGCTACTCCTCCTCGACTGGCAGTTGCCAAATATGGTTTTTGTGCTTGCCTCCGCAACTATATATATACCAAATATTTTTTTGGAAAGGGGGATCCTGTTCCTGGTCTTTATAAGTTTATATTTCTGTCTTTCCCGTGTCTAAATATGATACATGCCCCAGCCACAAGTTGGTAGTTGCTGCCACTGCACCCTGCATCCAGATATTCGTCTGTTCTAGCCTGGCCCTGGCCCTGGCCTGGCCTTTCCCTGGCCTGTGCTGTTCGCTCAGCTTGTTTCAATTTTTCTAGCAAAGTTGATGCCCGGGAAACAGATTGTTTGCTGCAAACACAGGCGCATGAAAAAGTGCCCGCGCAGCAGAAATTTCCTTAGCTTAGTTTGAACTTCTTTGCCAGCGAAGGAGGAGCAACCCAGCCCAACCCAAACCCCCTTCCGGTGGTGCATCCTGCCTGCCTGCCTGGCTTCGTGATCTGGCGGCGGCGCCTACTGGGCATGACTCTTATCTTGCTGATGGTGTAAATTTCTTAAAGTTCTCGACTTACCCATTGTTGCTGCTCCTCTTGGTGGTGTTACTCCTCCACCTCCTCTTGCTCCACTTTGTTATGTCTGCTGCAGTCGATGCCTCTGCCGCCGCCTTCGATGTTTTGGTTGTTGGCGTTTAACATTGTGGCAGCATTTTCGAGCATTATCCTGGCCGGACAGGCTGGCTTCCGTTGCTTCTCTTTCAGTCTGGCCTGGCATAAATAATATTGCCGCTAAATTAGTTCATAAATCATTGGGGAAAAAACGCTTTCCAAGGCGTTGACTTCAACCGGGAAGCAGGAAGCTTCCGTTCATCGATACTCACCATGTCCGAAGGCTTCACTGTACCCCAGTCCTGGCACAAGGTCGGGTAATTATCAGCTCGATTAAACATTTAGTGCAGCGGCGGCGGCGGCGGCGGCCTCCACTCGAATTCAATTAAAACATTTGCAAACAAGGAATGGACACATTGGAAAACTGCTGCGAAAAACACTTTGTAAATGAGACCCCGGCCGGGGTTATTTGCCGATTTACATAGCGAAATTTTTGTTTAAACACGCACACGCAGGATCAATCAGAACCGGGGGACCAAAGTCCAGTCTTTGCCAAACGCATTCTCCCTTTCCTCCAGCTCCCTTTTATCCTCTTTTTCTCCCGCTTCCCGCTGTTTTCCGTTTCGCACTTTTCGCTTTTCTGCTGCCTCCTCCGCTGCTTCTGCTTTCACCCACAACATTGCTGACACCGACACACACACACAAACACTTGCTCGTATGCACATACATATGTATATTTATATGTATTGGCACGCTTTTGACTGCATTTTTCTTGCTGTTTTTTTATTGTATTTGCATTTTTCCGTATATACACACTCACACACGTAACGGACTGTTTGTAGTTGTAAAAAATATTCCGCATTCAAACGGAGCGAAAACACGCACAAACACAAACATTTGCTTACTTTCCTTTTGCCGATATTTAATTGCACCGCAACTTCATTGGTTTCCACTGCGCATAACAGCCCTGTTTTTCGCCCCTTCCCACACACACACACAACCATTCCAATAGCTGGAAGAAGGGATTTTAACGAACCGAACTAAACGAACCGCTGTAAACTAAAACAACGAAACTCTGTTAACTAAAATGCTGGAAGATCGTTTTTGGCTTTTGGTCCATTTAAACCTTAACAGAGTCTGAAATACACCCAACTAAAATCGATTTTAGCTTTTAAAAATTGTTTTCTTTTATAAAATCGGCAAAATTTGGAATATTAAGAAAAAATTGTTGGCTGAATTGATTTGTTTCCACATCAAAGTAAAGGAAATCCTTTAACTTCAAAGATTTCAACTGTAATAGCGATTGAACACCTTGAACCTCTATTAACTAACATTCCGTAAGATAGTTTTTGGCTTTTAAAAAACTGATTTATTTATAAAAGCGGCAAAAACTGCAGTAATGAAAAATTCTTAGCTAAATGATTATTTTCGCATCAAAGTAAAGTGAAACGATTTTTGTACTTTCAAGAAACAAGCAAAAAAGTTTCAAAAGGAAGGGGGGGAGGGCTGGAATTAAAAAAGCGATGAGACAAATTTTTTTTCGAAGGATATAAAAGGAATTTTTAATATTTTAATATGCAGGAAGAGCAAAGGAAGAAAGCTCTAGGAGAGCCCAGCACACACACACATACTTAAACATCTTAAACGCTAAGTGGCGAGTGGCTAGCAGCGAGTGGGCCACCAGCGAATGGCGAAACCCAAGAATAACGACGACACACAAAAGGCACAAACCGGGCGAAATTATTTTGCAATAAATTTTGTGACATATTTGCCTGAATGTGAAAAACGCTTACGCTTACCTTGGGTGGGCATAGACGACAGGTAACATCTGCGGGGGTGGTTACAGAGGTCCAAACGTTGTCTGTCTCCCACACACACACACACACACACACACACACAGGGAGGACACATATTAAATGCACATCAGGGCAAAGGACGACACAATGGCAACTTAAATTGTCTAAGAAAATGTCACCGGAAAAAGGCATTTTTGACGTTTAACAGAGAGAGAGAGATAGCGAGCGTGAGGAAAGGAAAACAAAAAGTGTGCAAGTCCTGGCGATTTCGCAATCTGCTAAGCTGCTATGCTGCGATCCTGCGACTTTATGACAGTTTGATTTATACATTATTGAAAAAGTTTTGTCACTGGCACAAAAATCAGTCGTACCGACAATCACGTAGGACAGTGACACCGCCACCTCCTTTTAGGATCCAGGATACGACACCAGCGACAGCGACATCGACACGTTACGCACAGTAAGCCCATAAATAATTTTAACGCCCAAAAATGTTGTCTTTGAGCCAAGCAGCAGCAGCAGCAATGAAGTGAAATTCATTTTTAATGCTATGCGCTACCCTATGCGTAAAGTTTTCCTTGGAAATTCGGCTACGAAATTAATTAAAAAAGTTGGAAAAATCAGCCTTCGATGTGTCAGTCTCGCGAGAAGGAGGAGCCAAGAGAACCGGGGAGCTCCAATCAATTAGCTCCTTACAGAATCAAAGCGACAATAGGCAAGCACACACATGCTCAGACTTGCAGCAAAAAAAATATATATATATTTAAGGAGCTGAGAAAACACAGGCATACCCTGGCTCTTGATAAAAGTTTTAATTTATGTCAAAAGCTTTTACCAAGAATTTTAATATGCGCACAATTTTTGCAAAGTTGCCTTCGCCCTGCCTTTATACCTTTTTACCTTTACTTGCAAACTTATCGAATTCTTAAGAGGCTGCAAGGACACTGTGGGGAAGGAAATGAGAATGGGAATGGGAAGGAGAAGAGGACTATGCTAATGCTTAAGTTGGTAGCTGATTTGCGAATAGTTTTATTGCCTGGAATCGATGCGAAGATTCGATTCGATCACCAAAGGGGAAGCACTACTTTGTTTTCACAACGCCAAGTGTCGTCGTTGTCGTCCTGGAAGTCCTGGAGTGACGAGTATTCCCCCTTTATTGTTGTTATTCAATCGACAGCCTCCTCGTCGTTGTTGTGGCTTGTGTTTGCTTTGCCCTAGCCCGAATCCACACTTTGCCACAAATGTGACACACTCCGGCAGCCACAAGCATCACAGTCCTTGCAGTGTCCTGGCGGGGCAGGAGTTGCTTCTTTGATTTGGTTTGCATTCGGAATTTGTACATTTTCCTGGGCCAAAGAAGACAAGGGGAATAGTGCATTGATATATTGAATATATAATGTATATATTGTTTACTGAGTGGTGCGGCGACAAAGGTATTTGTATAATAATATTTATTTAGGTGTCCTTAAGGGGTTAGTCTTGGTTTGAAAAATCATTTTTATAACAAATATAAATGGTAGAATTTATACAAATTTTTTATTTATTTTTGTTAACGTAATCTTGTTTTTTATCGTTAAAATAACACAGCAAACAACCAAGGAATTGGGTTTATAAAATTAATAAAAATTAACATTTTATTTAATTATTAAAGTGACCTTTGTTTTATCGTAAAAATAGCACTGCTAACTACCAAGGAAATGGGGTTTCACATATAATATATACCCTGTAATATCACTAACTGCATTAAAATCAACAACCGAGTCAATTTAGCTTATAGTATAAAAGCTCTTTTTTTTAAGAACTTAAATATTTTAAAATTTAAGTATTTTAGAGTTGGGGTTTCTTCTATAAATTAAAAAAGCATTTCTTTAAAAGATTCAGCAACTTGTTTAACTTTTACTTGAAATCAAGCTCAAAAAGTTGTAAAATCCGAAAACTTAAAATAAAACATTTTAAGACTTGTACTCTCTAAGCTCCCAAAAGGTAGATGTATTATATCTCGAACTCTGAACTTCTGTATTTTCTGTATTAATCCTGGAAAAGCAGGAGCTCTCTGAACAATCAAGTTCCCCAACCAAGTATATAAGCTTCCCTGAGCTTCAGTAACTTTTTTGCGACTTACAAACTCAAAGGACATGCGCAAATCAAGCATAGCAGCCGAGCTTTAGCAAAAGGATACATGTCCTGGCTAAAAGTTTTAGTTAAAAGCATAAAATATATAGTATTTATATTATTTCCAATCTTTAAACCTTTGCAAAAAGTTAATAAATTGTAAAATAAGGATAATTGAGACTCTTAATGAAGCACAGATCAGAGCATTTTCGTCTCTATGCTAGAATATTATAGGAATGCCTTGGCAATAGTAATTTTGAATTGGTTTTTAGTAGATTATTATTTATTTCTTATTTATTTCTTTATTTTCATATATTTATTTCACCAGTGCGTATACGCAATATTGTGGGACTCTGCTCCTTTTGATATTTTATTTCAGTCATTTATAACGTAGACCAACATTGGGTTTTATATTTAACATAACTATTACATATTAATAAACATTTATAAATTAAGATTAGAAGCAGAATTAACTTAATTATACAATTTATACCCTTCCAGGGTATTCTTATTTCAGTCAAAAGCTGGAAGCCCAGTGAACGAGTAATTTCCGACCCTATAAATCATATATATTCTTGATCAGCATCAACAGCCGAATCGATTTAGCCATGTCTGGAGGAAAACAATCTTTGAGCCATTTTTTTTTTTTAATTTGATAAGGGGTTACATCATTAAAATTTGTAAAAATTGGTAAAAATTTTTAATTTTTTTTTAAATATTACATTCAGATGCTGATTTATTAACCTATTAAAAACTAACAAAAAAACTGTTTTCCAAATTAAATTTGATGAATTTTTCGCCAAGTTATAGAAATTTTTAAATTTGATTGATCTTTTTTTTTCAATATTTTATATTACCTCGTTAAAATTGTAAAAAATAAGCAAAATTTAAAATTTAAAAAATTATAAATTTAAATTAAATAAATAAAATTATAGGAACCCCTTTAACTTAAATATTATCAACAAAATATTAAATATTAAGGCAGAAAAAACCTTGCTCCTGGCATTTACAGGCTCTGTGATGGTCTCGTTAGGAGGACTCTGGTTGTTCCTTCTTTCTTTCTTTTTTTTTTTTTAGCTTGATAATTGAATTTAAGGAGGCTTCGTTCAGTGGCAGTTACTTCAACGTGATTGCATTGTCTGTCCCGCTGATTGACAGGCATTTGATGGCCACCGGACGAGTCCCAGTCCCAGTCGGAGTCCGAGTCTGAGTCCGAGATTTGCGATGTGGACAACTTGTTTGGCGAGTGACATTTGTATAACGGAATTAACGCGTGTATGCGGACAGCTTATCTGCATGCTGGAAGCTGGATTGGCAGTGGATGTGGGGAATGGATTTAAAAGAGCGGAAATTTAGGGCGCTGGACCTTCATCCTTCCAAAACGCTGCTGGCTTGTCCTCCCAGGAACAGGAAGTGTATATGGGATAGGTCTCTCTCTCTCGGTCTCTATCGGTATTGTATTTGCGGCCTCTTTATCCCAATTCAAATGCGATTTCAGTGACGTCTACAAGTTTGTCTACCATCACTCTCTGGTTACATCCAATCAAGGTTGATGTGTGGCATGGCTACTCCTTTGCCTCCTGGCCTCCTCCTTGTGTGTTTGGACAGCAGTGAGTCGGAAACCGAAGAGTTTCCCGGCAATTGAACACGGTTTTCCATCCTCATCACATCTCTACATAGTCGAGGTGAGGAGATGGGAGTCATCGTATTGACAGCGATCAACGGTATTAAATACTTTATGCTTTGCATGGCTCTAGCAGTTGGGGGGGTCGAAATTGGATAAATCGAAGCGAATTAGATATTTTGCAGTTCATTGAAAGCGCCGCACAAAGCAAACAAATAGCTGAGACGACCGACCGGCTTCATGATTGACTGACAAGGGTTGATTAGTAGCCAAGTTTGAGTCCAAGTCTTGGGTTACTTCTATGTTATTTGTTTAGTTTTTTCTGGAGCATGTTTGGCAGTCCTTCGTCCTGTCATCAAACGTTTTGTAGGGTTTTTGGCTTAGTTTTGCTAATAAATCGTTTCCTTTAACTCTTATTTCATTTTCATTTCATTTTCGTTTCATTTCCCCTTCAAGGGTTCAACACACTATATCCTGAAGCTAAGCCAGTAATCGGTTTGGTAGCATCCTGCGGCCAGGATCTAACCACCAATGCCGCCGCACAGTAGCGCCTCTCGAACAATTAGCGTTGCAAAAATCGAAAAATCAAATCCTTCAGAGTATTTTCCAAGGATTCCGAATCTGTAAACAAACTAAATTAAAGATTTTTTCTCGCTCTCCTGCTCTTTGTTCACCAGTTACCATTTAAATTATTCGATTATCTTATTTTGTTTATGAAAAGAGTTATGATTTTTGCAACGCAAAATTAGAAATGGGGGCTACTGTGCGCCGATCGAAACGAACAAATGAGTTGTGCTTAGTCAGGTATCGAAAATTCATTTGTTGTGATGTTGTCCGGGGGGCCTGTGTTGTTGTCACCCCGTTTTATGCATGAAGTCCTTGCTCAGCCATTCGGTGGCCACTTGTTAGGCCACATATTGAGGCATTCAGGCGTCAAATGAGCCTCACAGGAGGCCCTCCAAAGCCCTCGCCTGCTCTGTCCTCTCTTGGGAGCACTTTGAAATTCACCTTTTTTGTGTCAATTATAAAACAAATAAACATTCTTTGAGTTGTCACAAAGTTGTTATGGATAACAGAAGATATCGATTTATTAATATCTTATCGATATTTAAAACAATATTTGAAATAAGCATTAAAATATAATATATAAGCAAATAAAATATAAATTTTAATGTTAGGTGCATTTAGTTAGCATTTTTCGATAAAAATCGATAACAACGATAAAATCGATAGCATTAAATATACTTTTTTTTAATATTTAACAATTCTATGAATATATAAATCGATATTTTAACGTTGATGTATACTTTATTAAAATATATATCGAAACAATATAAGCAAAAAAATGAAATAAATTAAATTACAAATCTAGAACATTTTTTTTTTAAATAATCGATACATTTAAAATGATTTTAAAATTCGATATATAAATGTTTCCTATGTTTTCGATGTGATATTCTCTTACCCTTTTCCTAGTTTCCAATGCGAAAAGAGGAAATGGTAACCAGAGATGGCCACAGCCTCACATGGCGACTTGGTCCAAGCCCGAACCTGGGTCCAGGGATTGATGGATCGCGTCTGCTAGGCAACTCACCAGGTGGGCCAGGGAAATGTGCAACCAAATACCTGGGAATCTTCTCTTGAAATGTCAATTTTCAGCATCCGAAGCCGTAAGCAAATTGTTACATGCACTTAAGCCCAAGATGATGACCTCTGGCTTTAACTTTTCCTTCGGTCTCGCTGCTCGGTTGCCACAAAAGCGAGAGAGTTGCAGCTGGAGCGGCCAAAGGTTAACGGGAAATGCTAGAATATGACAATATTGCTCTTGATTTATGATGCCATAAATTGGCTCCTTCGCTTTCGCTCACATTTCATTGGGCAAGCCGCCGCCGGCAGAGAGCAGGAGCTGCTGCCAGGACCAAGTCCTAGCTCAGGGCTTGTACAGCTCTGGTCTTATGTTTTTTTTTTGTTAACAATGCCAGGCTAGGTACTCCCAATCTAAGCTAGACTAAGCGAAATTGTAAAAGAATGAATGGACATCGGACTAGTTGGGCGAGTGTTGAAAGGGCTTCAAAATGGTGGGTTTTATGGGAATTTTTATTGGGTTTTAAATGATTGCAAGTCCGAATTGGAGATTTTTACAAGGGGGAGGATATATTATTACTATTATAGATTATTTTTATATATTTTATGAAATTATATATTATATATAAACTACATTTTTTGTCATAAACCCAAAGTAGCTTTATATATTTATTATTCATGTGCTTACTGGCACGCACTTCTTAGTCCTGGCTCTGCATTCCTGATTCTCCACTCTCCCTTTCTCACTCTTTCACCCCCCCCCCCCCCCCCCCCCCCCCCCCTCTCCCACTAAATGCTGCAGGACGAGAGGACACCCAGAGAGTTCAGTTTTGATCGCTCCCGGCGCATTTTTGAACAATGCAAAGAAAACAGAATTGAAATGAAATGAATCAAATTGAAAAGCCAGCGACAGCGACAGTTGTTGTATAAACACACACAACCACTCCATGCCACACACATGGCGGCACAGGTGGCACAGGTGGCACACAGGTAGCAGCAGCACTGACTGACTGACTGACTGGTGGCAGAGGCACAGATATGGGCAATCGTAGGCGGACACCTGCGGGGTCCTGGAGTCCTGTGAATGGACCTGCGACTTGTGGGTGAAAAAAAAAAAGAAATCCAGTTCTTGGTGGGGACAATAGAGGCTTTCCTGTGTCCTGTTTTCAGAGCAACGACTGGTACTGTCCTTACCTGGGGGAAAGTATATATTTCAGCAGTGAAGAGTGTGCAGACTTCGACTTGGTCTAAAGTTACACTTCCTGGTTTTCTTTTTTTTGTTCCTTCTTGAAGCCTGCATTGTGCAGTTCCGTTTGGTGTTCGGGCAGTGTCTGTATTTTTCAATTTATATAAACAAAACATTTTAATTTCAGAAATTTAATTAAACAACACGAGCGATGGCGATGATAGCATACGTGTCGTTGTCCATAGTCCTTTGTCCAGTGGCGTCCTGTTGTGTTGGCTGGGCATTGATGATGAGGCATCCAGGAGTTGCGGCAGCAGGACACAATCACAGGACCTAAATAGTGCCAATAATAAACTAGTAGGGAATGAAAGGTCCTGACCAATATCCTTTCGATCTAGCCAGGGGTCCTCATTAGGCGGAAATTCATATGGAAATTCCCCAGCGATCTGCAGCCCTAGTAAAACCCGTTCTCAGTCCCCTTTTTTTTTAAGGATAAACCACTTTAAGGGTGGCAAGGACAACAAAACTAATTAAACGGAAAATAAGCGAGCAGCGTTTGAGCCTTTTTGGCATGTGCCAGAGATTTTGGAATGCATATTAGTGCCTGAATGCACGGGGAACCTTTCGGTTAATTAATTACTAAATGGGAATATAAAGATCAAAGCGATTAAAACCCAACATACACATACACACACTCAGACGAGAGGGCTACTATTTATGTCCTGTGTGTTCCACTCAAGTAAGCACGGACACGGACACGGATACGGACACGAACACGGTTACAAACAGCAGGAAAGCATTCTTGCTTTTGCTTTTGCCATGCTTTTGTCATGCTTTTGTCAAGCGATGGGTTCTGTTGCTGTCCAAAGGTGTCGTCGCCTCCTGAGATTCACAAGAGCGAAACAAATCCCTTTACTCATAATTCATTAATTTCTGTATTTAGATTTTGAGCGCCACCACGTTTTTTGCAGCAGGAGGAAAAGCAAAAGCAGGAATGGGTAAAGCACAAGCAGGAATGGGTAAAGCACAATCACAAGCAGGAGCAGGAGTAGTTCAACCCAAGCCAACCCTTTGGCTTAGGGAAAGGACATGAGCAGCAATTCTTGGGCAACGTTTTAAAGGCTTATCCTAATTTATTCAATTCTAGTTTATATACATACATCTCATATCATATATAAAATGGCAACTTTAATGCTGCATATGTCCACTCGAAATCAAATTATCGTGGCAATGGCTCCAGCTCCTGTTCCCTTGTCATTTCGCTCGAAAAAAAATGTTGTATGCAAAACGCAATGAGGCGCAAGCTGCCAAAGGCTATTGACAGGACAGAAACGAAGGGAATCGCGGACATCAGTGGCATCACTTGATGACTTTATTGCATGTCCTGTCCGCTCCTGTCCGGTCCCTGTCCGGTGTCCTGTCCTGGACGGTAGGCGGTAACTCGCTGCTAACAAAGTAAAAGAGGCAGGAACTTCAACAACGTTTGCTTTTAACGTTAATTTATGCAACTTTTGTCAACTTTTGTTCTAGCGAGGCACAACACCAGAGTCCTTCCAGGATCCAAGCAACCACACCATGGCTTACCAAAAATTAGGTTTTATTTAGAAATTAATATGTTTATAAATTTACAAAAAGCTGGTTTTATTTCGATATGAAAAAGTATTTAATAAAATTTTACAAGCAAATCGAAATATGTGTATTTTATGGGAATTATTTGTTTGTTTATATATATATATATATATATATATATATATATATGTTCTGCCTTCAAAACAATCTCAAATAAACGCTTTTGAGGATCTCTAAATCGATATTTATCGATATGTAATTTGTGGAAAAAGTGAATTGAAAAAAAACAAGAAAGGAAGCTAACTTCGGCACACCGAAGTTTGTATACCCTTGCAGATTGGTTTTGATATTTATATTATAAATTTAAATGCTAAAAACACACACAAAACAGAGTTTCATTACATTTTACCTAGACTTATTATGTTTACAGTTTGACGGTTACAGTTTTACATTCCCAGCTTTACATTTTCTCTACATCTACCGATCGCTTCTATGGCAGCTATATGATATAGTTGTCCGATTTTTATGAAATTTATACCATAATTCTAGAATAATAAAAAAAGCTTATATCTCAGAGTAGATAAACATACGTTGGAAAACAACGAAGCTATAATTTTTTTCCTATTTATTTCTCGATCGTTCCTATGGCAGCTATATCATATAGTCGTCAGATTTTCATAAAATTTTTACCAAAATTCTATAATAATATAGAATGGCCATATCTAAAAAATTGTGCAAAAATGTTGAAAAACAGCAAAGTTATAATTTTTTTTCTACAAATATATCGAACATTTGTATGGCAGCTATATGATATAGTCGTCCGATCCGGCCCGTTCCGACATATATAGCAGTGAGAGTATATAGAAGACTATATGCAAAGTTTCATTCAGATAGCTTTAAAACTGAGGGACTAGTTTGCGTAGAAACGGACAGACGGACAGACGGACAGACGGACAGACGGACATGACTAGATCGACTCGGCTGTTGATGCTGATCAAGAATATATATACTTTATAGGGTCGGAAACGTCTCCTTCACTGCGTTGCAAACTTCTGACTGAAATTATAATACCCTGCAAGGGTATAAAAAGAAAGAAAGCTAACTTTGGCCAGCCAAAGTTTGTATACCCTTGCAGGTAACAACTAAAATATATCATAACTAAGCCAAAAATGCATTAATTTCGATTCGGAAAGCAGTTTTGTGTTAGTTTTTATTAATTTAAAAAAACTGCATACCAAATTTAAAATTTTAAGAAATCAAAATTTTTGGCCATTTTTTGATAATTTTAACGATGTCACCCCTTATCAAACTTCGCAAAAATGGCCAAAAAATCGATTTCTTCCTGACATGTCTAGATAGATTCGCATGTTAATGCTGATCAAGAATATATATGGCTTATGGGGTCCGGAAATGATTCCTTGACTTAGAAAAATATTATTTTGTATTGTAAAATCGGATTTTTTATATTAAAAAACTTATAGATTTTTTTTAAAATTAAAAATATCATAACTCGGCCAAAAGAGCATTAATTTGAAATCGGAAAACTGTTCTGTGCAAGATTTTCTACAGTTAATAAATCTGCATACTTCATTTAAAAATTTTGAAAATTAAATTTTTTTATCAAAATCAAAAATTTTAATGATGTAACCCCTTATAAAATTTTGCAAAAATGGCTAAAAAATCGATTTCTTCCTGACATATCTAGAAAGATTCCCCTGTTGATGCTGATCAAGAATATATATACTTTATAGGGTCCTTACGTTGCAAACTTCTGACTGAAATTATAATACCCTGCAAGGGTATAAACATAAATAGACTAAAAAGGAATAATTTAGATCATTTAATTTAAAAATGTAATTATTTGATTTTTTTTTTTTTTTTTGTAAAAATTATTAATCTATTATATAAAAATAAGTCGAGTTTTCTGCGGGGATCAAATAACTCCAGAACGCACGAACCGATTTCCACGGTTTTGCATTCGTTGGAAAGGTCTCGGAATTTGTGATTTTATGCAGTAAAGAAAATTCAGGAAAAATTGCAACAGAAAGCGGGAAAATCATTTTTGCATAAAGTGCCAACACTGACACATAGCATGCCATAATTCTCTACTCAGTTTATTTTATGACAAATCGAAATTGTGTTCATTTTTTAAAAAAATAAGTTATTCGTTTCATATCAGTGCAATTGGAAACCAGCATTTGTATTTAGGGTGGTAAGTTGAACTGTGTAAATTATGTGGATTAGAGGTTAAATTAACCGCTCTGCCTATAGTCGAAAATGCCTATAGCACGACGTGTGAACATCGGTCTCCGCACAAGGCATGCAATTCAGCAACAAGTGTATTCACAGAGGAGAGACGATCTAAGCGGATCCCAACCAGCGTGGCAGGCTCCTAACAGCAGCCTTCCTCGACATAGCCATCGACCTCAGGACAAATTTCAGTAATCCTGAGATAGAGTGCTAGAAAATATTCGTTATCCGAAGGTGTCGCGGGTGAGACCGTGCCCCCGGTGTTGCCCATATCCGGTTTGTCCACTGGAGGGTCCCAACAATTGTCCTCTCAGAGCCCCAGTTCCCTACCAGGGTGTCAGGCCTGGACTACCGGCCGAAATTGGTAAGGCGGATAATCAGCTTACCTTGAAAAAACCCCTTATGGCAATACCACCAACGAGACAGTTTCATCTTTCCTCCATTGTCGGAACTTCCTATTTATTGAAACCATCTTTCCACTATTCAGTTGGTCTCTAAAAGACTTTCGGATAGGGACCACTTAGTTAGTAGTTCTTGGTGATTTTAACATCCCAGGGGCTCTTTGGTCCCTAGATAATTTCATTAACCACAATACATCACAAAAAATGTGGTTTACCAAAGAACACTTCAATTAAACGGATAATTTGCCGAAGGTGGCGTAACGGAGATCGCCTGGCTTACTAGTTAATTATAAAATTTGGATACCATTTTGAAAATCTTTATAACTGAAAAATAAAAGCAAATATACAATTCAAAAATGCATTAAATTCGATTAGAAAAACTGCTCTGAGTTATTTTTGCTTACTGCATTTAATTTAAATATTTATCTATAATTTCATATAATTTTTGGTAAAAATCAAAATATAAAAAATCTATAACTCCGCCATTATATTCAAATCGAAATGTGGGCTTGTGTTAGTTTTTATAAGGCTAATAAATCTGCATACTAAATTTAAGCGTTTTATAAAGATCATTCTTTGCTGAATATTTCTTACAAATTAAAACAAAAAAAATTTAACATTTTTGGGGAAAAAATTAAAATTTATAAAATCTAAAACTCGGCCAAAAATGCCCCATTTGGAAAACAGTTTCGTGCTAGTTTTTAATAGGTTAATAAATCTGCATAATAAATCTAATATTTTAAAAAATCATAACTTTTACAAATTTTTACAAATTTTAAATTAAAAAATATTGCTAAAAATTTGTTTTTCTTCAAACATGACTAAAACGATTCGGCTGGTGATGCTGATCAAGAATATATATATATAATTTATGGGGTCGGAAATGACTCCTTCACTGGGTTTCCAGCTTTTTACTAAAATTAGAATACCCTGAAAGGGTATATATTAAGTCATATTTTTAGTCAGAAATAATAATAAAAGCAGTTTTAAAAATATCAACAATAGCATTATTAATAATAAAAGCAATAACAACAATTAAATACCATATATCAAGTTCTTTTCAATTACCAAAAAAGATAATCAATCCACTGGCCCCACCTGAACTTGGTTAATATTTAAAACACTCGTAGCTTTTGGCCAGGAGGCCTATACACCTCGCAATTAAGCGGGCCAATTAACGGCTTGGCCAGCGACAAATGTGGCATTTAAGAGTGCAATCTCCGCTGGCGTAAGTAGGTGCAGGAAGGGGGCGGCAGGGGGAAGCTGGAGGCGTAATACAGAAGGCTCTGAGGGTGGCATTCATTCGCACGACCGCACATCATAAAACTACGGTAATGGCATTCGCTTCTCCTCCTCCTCGCCGAGCAGGATTGCCGGGACAGAGGCGCACTGCTCAAAGGGGCTCATCCTTTAGGCCACATATGGACCAGGAGTGGGCGGGGAAGGGGCGCTCTCCACGCCCATGCTGAGGCTGCTGCTTCCCCTCCAGCTCCAAACGGATGCTGATAGGTGCGACAAGGACTGCAGCCAGTTCGTGCAGTTCTAAGCCATCGGAGAAACTCGCTCCTCGCTCGTGGGATGTCCTCCTCTGCGCATGACCAGGATACCAGGACACCCCCCCTGTCCTGTAGGTCCTTCCTCCTTCCACTAGTACCTGTTGCTAGAGAGCGAGGAGCAACAGTTGAGAGCTTAAATCCTGGCCTTCTCTGTGTGCGTAAACCGGCTTGCTGGTGTGTGTGTGTCCTCTTCATTTGTGTGGGTGAGCTGGGTTGTCCTGGTGTGCGTGTGGGCTCGTGTTGCCGGATAGCAACAGGCTGCATCTACCAGCTACCTTCTCCCAGCTCCCATCTCCTACTCCCAGGCAATAATCAGTTTGTCACAGGGCTATGCTCCGCTGGCCAAAGTTGTGCAAACTCCAGGACAGAGGAGCTCCAGCTCCAGCGGAGACAGCGCCCTGTGGCGGCTATTCCACTAGGTGTTTTTGCCCATTGCAAATCTGGTAAATAGGACAGAGGAGGATGACGAGAAGGATGGTATTGGATTATCCACCGAGTAGCACAGGTGACTGAGACTGAGACTGAGACTGAGACTGAGACTGAGACTGAGACTGCGACTCCTCCTGGCTGTGCATCCTCTTTAATTTGCATTAGGAGGCGCAGGCCGTTCTCCTCGTGTCTCCAGGAATTCCGCCGCCTGTTGCGGAAGCGGATGTGTCGCGTCTTTGTATGTGTGTGTGAGGGGGGGTGGGTGGCAAGCCTGCGCATGTGTGTGCCTGTGAGTGTCCATGTCCTGCCTGTTGCACACACGAGACTCCTGCAGTTGATGGCAACGCGCAGCAACAGGCTGACACTGACCACACCACCTCCACCACCGCCACCTGGATGTGCACCTGCACTTGGGAGCCAGGAACAGGACCTGGAACAGGAGCAGGACCCAACACCGCCACCGCAGACACCTCGCCAGGCCCTACTCCTGAAGCTGACAAGGACCTGGGAAATTAAAGCAGATTTCAGATGATTTCAGATTTTTCCACGGAATATTTTCCACGAAAAATATATAAATATATTTCTAGTTATATAGTTACATATATATATGTATTTTGATATAGATATATTTTTTTATGTATGTCCAGGACCTTCCTTAATTGCTCAACTCCTTAGTTGTGACATTCATTTTCCGCCATTTTTCTACTCAGACAAATCTTTGTTTATCTCCTTGGGTGTGTCGTCGTGTCTTCGTGTATTTTTTCGCCAGCTTTTTTCTTTCCAACAATTTTTCTCACTTTTCCTGGCTTTTCCTTGCCTTTGTTTTTATACACACACGCACACTACGACTCGGCATACCATCACAGACATAGAAGGAGGTCCTGCAGCTGCGACACTAGCAGCGCTGCTGCATCCTCGGCTGCCTGTTGCGCGATTTGCAGGCCCATTTGTTGGCAGGAGCAGAGGCAGGACCTGTAGCTGGAGTCACAGCATCCTCGCGTTTCGGGCCAGGCCACGACGACGAGTTTGCGTTGTCTACGTTGCAATGTGCCAAGGTTCAGTCGTGCAACTGCCGCGTCCCAAGGCAGTCAGTCTAGTGTCCTGCTTAAAATGGAACTAGGACTCTACTCTCTGTTTTCTGTACCGTCCGACTCGATTTAAGCCTGCAGCTAATCCTCAATTATTGGTTGCAGTTGCTGTTGTTTTTGTTTTTTTTTTTACTATATTTTTTTTCAAGTGAAGTGTGAAGATGATCGATTCCTGGCACTTTAAACAGACAGCAACAAGGTGTTCTCACGAGGATTTGAGGTAAATAAACAATTGCCAGCGGCAAAGGAGCAGCAGGTGGGATGCGAGTACATAAGGTTAGGAGAACCCTGTACTTCCAAGGAGCTTTCTGTACCCCGCCATAGAAATTCCCTGTACCTCTCAGGTGCTCCCTGTACCTCACAAAATATACCTGTACTTCCTAGGAACACCCTGTACCTCATAGAAATACCCTGTACCTCCTAAAAATACCTTGTACCTCCCAATAAAAATCCCTGTACCTCCCAGAAACTCTTAGTACCTCCCAACAAATCCCTGTACCTCCCAAGAAAATCCCTGTACCTCCAATAAAAACCCTGTACCTCCCAAAAACTTACAATACCTCCCAGAAATCCCTGCGAAAAAAACCCTGTACCTCCCAGAAACTCCCAGTACCTCCTAGGAATACCCTGTACCTTCCAGAAAATGTCTGTACCTCCCAGAAATACCCTGTACCTCCCAGGAACACCCTGTACCTCCCAAGAGCTCACTGTGCCTCCCAGGAGCTCCCAACCCCCTTTACGTCCCTGTATCCCCCTATATTTCTCTCTACCCCCCTTTAGACCCCTGTCCCCCCTAATATCCCCTCGATTTCCCAGTATCCTGGCAGTAAGTTCCATGTAAATCGTGTGTACCTGCTGCTCTTTGCTGCATTTAATTTGCATGTAATCTAATTAGGCCCTGCTGGGGCCTGCCACACACTCACAGAGCGACTGGGCTTCAAGTGTCACATAAGCACATGCATATGGCATGTACATGGTGTGTTTTGTGTCCTCTGTGTGTGTGTGTGTGTGTGTGTGTGTGCGGGGGTGTGCACATACGTGCCTGGTGTACCGAGAGGCAGCCGGCAGCTGTTTCGAGGACAAGATTCTGATTTATTTATTTATCTATTATTGCATGATTCATTGGGCTTTGATATAATTTATATTCCAGAGAAGTGACTTCTTCCGAGGCTGAGAGAGGGTGTAGCAACCAGGTGATAAATGATTTTTAGTTTATATATTGATTCGTTCTTGTTTTTCTATTATTTTTTGAGTCTCTTATCTCTGGAAGTCTAGGGAGTCTCCTAATTTTTGTTTTAAAAGGAAAATATTTAATTTTTTATAAAAATATGTGAAATAATCTTTTATAAATTTATGTAAAATATGTTTTACATTTTTTATAGATGAAAATAAATGTATTATTTAATTTAAAAAATTAATTACATTTTTTTGCAAAAGAAAAATATTAAATCTTTCATTAAAAAATATGTAAAATATATTTTACATTATATTTATAAAAGAAAAATATGAAATCTTTTATTACAAAATTTATGTAAAAGAAAAAGACGGAAAACGCTTGGCTGCAAAAGCCATTTAAAGTGCAGAAGAGTGGCTAAGTGAATCAGTGAATGCAGGAAGCGTCTGCGACTAAGGGGAGGTAAATAAAAAATAAAAAAAAAACCGAAGCAACATGGCATTCCGAGTACCCTTCATCCCGGCTAAACAGAACGCGTAATCATGATTAATTTCAGTGTAAATGACTTTGCTGTGAGCAGCCAGGCATCACATAGGAGAGCAACAGGCTAAAGTCACTTAAGGGAGTAGAGTCCTAAAGCAGAAATTAAAAAGAATAAATAAAAATAAAATAAAAGTAAACCCTTTGGAGGAACCAAGCGGAACCTCACAACAACTGTTCCTTGTGATAAATAATTTACTTTGCTTTTAAACACTCTCAAACACTCTTTTAGGGAAATAGAGAAGGAGAGGGTGACTTGCTGACTTTTCCCACTGGACAATTAAATAGTTGGTTAACAGATATACATATATACACAAGGTTAATTGCTAGGAGTTTACTAGGAATTAAAGAACATATATATTCTTCAAACTTTAGATTCTCTATAGTCTCTTTGCTCTGAAAAATAATTTCATAATTAATATTTTCTATATAAATATTTCTAAATATATTTAAAGACATTTAATATACCCTACTTACTCTTAAAGTATTGAAATTCCCATAAAACTATTTCTGCTTTAGTGAACTCACCTAGCCTTGTGATGGTCCTGGCTGGGTCCTTCTGTCCATTTTGATTTCTCTCTGGCAAAGTTTCGAAAATGAGGAATAGGTTTTGCTGAGCATTTCGGACACCAAGGCCCAAGCTTTTTGTTCAACTTTTGCAAATGCTGACAACAGGAAATGTTATCTTCATTACTACAGCCAGCGACGGCATCCCAGAAACTTTAGCACTTCCACCTGATGCTGGAATTCAACTGAAATGTGGGAGATGAAAGCTGGATGCTGCACTGGCGAGCCTTTACTTTGGTCTTAAGGCTGGCCTTTTTAACGCCACGCTTAGCCGCCTCAGACTCCATCAACACGCCGCGAAAAACATTCATCTTCATCTTTGCCTCGTTGGCAAAGTAACATTTTTAGCTAATTTACTTTGGACTCTGCAGAGTCCAAGTCCGAGTCCGAGTCCAGAGTCCAGAGTCCAGAGTCCAGAGTCCTTCGTCGCTGAAGTTTTTACGAAACGTTCGCACAAAAAGGCACTCCCAGCCATCATCGACGCGAAAGAAAAGAAGATTAATTAAGAAAAATATGAGAAGCGAGTGCCGGGAATCCGTTACCGGTGCACTGCGAAAGAGGAGAAGCCACGACCTTAAAACCCAACCCACTACGACCCAAAACCCAAACGATGAACTCTGCAATCAACCCTAATCCCGGGCAGAGTCTCTTCTTCCATGCATGTTTATGGTAGCGGAAGTCCAACAGATTCTGAGACTGGGCCTTCCTTCCTTATGTGTGTGTTGTTGGGTTGAAGGATAGATAGGATGGGTTGGGTTGGGTTGCTGTAGATGAAAGGCCTCTGTAATCAGCGGTTTGAGCGCGGACTCTTTCTCCTCTGCCTGGGCTCGGGGTCTCTGGACGAAAAAGTCAAACACAATTTGACCACAAATTGTCTTCAATCCGCCGGCCGCCTAAAAGTATGCAAATAAAATGGCAGCCCAGCTAGGAGTCTTTGTCACTTGGCTCTGCTTTTAGTCCTGCCTCTGGCTCCCTTCCGTCCTTGCTCATTTATTTCAATTGTTATTTTTATCTACAGCCCCTCTAGTTATGCCACACCATTTGTATACGAGAACACACACACACCAAAAACACACACAGAACACACACACAGCACACACACCAAACAGACACAGCTGTAGCTTTCAACAAGTTTATGGACCTTGGTCGGAGGAGCTAAGCCAAAACACAATCTTGGCTGCCCTGGCCAACTCCTACTCAGACTTCTCCTCCTGCCTTGACTTTTCTTCTCAGACTCTTGCTTTTTCTCAGACTCCTGCTCCTCCCCAGACTCCTGCTCCTTTTCTGACTTCTCCTTCTCCTCAGACTCCTTGTCATTCTCCTCCAACGCCTCCTTGTTATTGTGTCGCAATACTTACTGGGAACTCCTTCTGCCCCTCCTTCTCCTCCTCCTTCTCCTCCTCATCCTCCTGCTCCCCCCTCCTCCTCCTTTTCCCGCCTGACTTTTCGTCACCCATTCAAGTTTTTCTCGTTCGTTTCGCGTATCCCATTATTTTGACAAAATGCTATCAATAGTCTGATTCCTTCATTCATTGCCAAGTTTTAATGCTTCATTGGTTCTTATACACTGCAAAATTCAAGGGAAAAATTCAAGAGAAAAATAAAATTAAATTAAATGAAAATCATAACTCCGATATTACCTTTCAGCTATTAATAAGAGAAGAAACAGAGAGAGAGAGAGAGAGAGAGAGAGAAGAAACAGAGAGAGAGAGAGAGAGAAGAAACAAAGAGAGAGAGAGCCCTTTTACTTAGGTTTAGGTTAGTTAGCATTCAGTCTACAGAGAAACCCACTTAAAAAACCCCCTCAACTTCCATAAAATCTAATATTAAATTAAAAGGAAAATTTTTGAATTATTAACTATAAAATTACCATTCTAAGTTTTCGTGGAAACACCCTAAATACTTCCTTAAAAACTCTCTGAAGAACCTAAAAAGTCCCCTAAAAAACCCTTCAAAAACTCTTCAAAAAAACCTGAAAACCGTCATAAAATCTTAAATATAACTATATCAAAACTTATTTTATTTAAAACCACAAAAAATATCAGGAACAATTAAAATTATTAATTATAATATTACCATTATAAGTTTCCCTGAAAACCTCCTAAAAACCCTCATAAAATCTTATATAAACCCCCTGAAAACCCCCCTAATATTTTATATAATACTATATTAAAAAAATTACTTAAAATCCTTATAAATTTATCATTCTAAATTTCTAATTAAGATCGTACACACACCTCCTGAAAACCCTCTAAAAACCCCCTAAAACCCCTCTAAATCCCCCTTCAAAACCCCCTTTAAAAACCCCCCTAAAAAAGCCCCCCGTGAAAACCCATCAATTGCCACTTGCCTCGTCTCAAGCAAATAAAGCCATTATAAAGCAGCGACACAACGCACTCGGACAAAGTCTGGCCCACAGGACACTCCTGTCCCTGGAGTTATGCCCCGGTGTGTCCACAGATTGGCTGTCCAAGTGAGACAACACTTAATCGCTGGCGGCCTCTTCCGTGTCCTGTAAAAAAAAGAAGGGGAAAAAAAACACTGAAAACTGAAAACGTTTCGTGTTGCACGTTCGGACTTAAATGTCAGCACGTGACTTAATTCAGTGTCCTGCCGGCTACCCTTTTTGTCGAGATAGTAACTCGGACTAGAGTCCTTTTTGGCGAAGAGAGCATCGAGGGTAAAAAGAAATTCGAGCACGGATAACCTAGCTTTGGGTTGGATTGTTATACTGGTGGGTCTTACCTCCTAGTGGGTTTTGCCTCTTGGTAGGTCCTACCTCCAGGTAGATCCTGCCTCCTGGTAGGTCCTGCATAAATGCCATAATGCCAACCATTGCTAGCAGCTTATTCCTGTCATATATAGAAGCAGGGGTGTAAGGTTTCCCTGTTTACTGATCCCTAAATAGTACCAGGGACACACGATCGTTCTAAGAATAATTCTGGTCTCGTGTCCTGGTCTCTGTTTTTGCCAACTTGACCACAAATGTTAAACATAATTTGTTAAACACAATTCAAGCCAATGGCAACATGTTGTTTGGTCTTTGTGACTCTGTCATCTAGGTTGATCCTGCTGCTCCTCGTCCTGCTGCTGCTGCTCCTCCTGCTCCTGCTGCTGCTCCTGTCTCTCCACCATCTGCTGTTGATAGTATTTTGTGTTCGCTGCAAGCCGCACAATTTCGGTTTCATTTTTGTTGCGCCACCCTCTCTCCTTGTGACTTTCCTGCTCCTGCTGCTGGTGCTCCTCCTGGTCCCTGTTGTTGCTCCCATTTTTGCATGAGGACAAAAGTCGAACAAAGAGCCGAACGAAAATACGAAACTCCAATTCAGTACAAATGTTTCACAATCAATTTTAAATCGCACATTCCATGGGATGCGACGTCAGCCGCTTATCGGCGTGGCCCTGGACCCCAGGACATGCTCTCCAGCCTCCTGCTGCTGTTGCTGCTGCTGCTGTTGCTGCTGTTGCTCCTATTGCTGTTCCTCTTCCTGTTGCCATTGCCAATCCGTGCCAAAATCGATTGGCAACCATTCTAAAAGCATTTTATGCAGCAATCACAATTTCCTTTTAGCGCCGCAGCAACCCGCCGATGGCGTCAAATGGCGTCCACTGGCCGTGGTCAGGGTTCTGCAAATGTCCTGGTCCTAGGTACTAGGTCCTGTTCTTGTTCCTGTTCCTAGGTCCCAGGTCCCAGGTCCCAGGACCTGTTCTTGTTCCTCTTCCTGTTCCTAGCCATTTGCACAATATGGCAACGATCATTCGCACCATGTGACGCGGCCTGGTCTAGGTCCTGGGTCAGTCTGGGTCTGACCTCCTGCTGCTTTACCGTCTCCTGGCCCTGGGGAACCAAATTAGAGGAGCATTCGCTTCGGCGTTCGATGCAATTATACGGCGGGCAAACGGCGAACGGCGGGCAAGCTGTGCCCGGGAATCCACTTCATCCATGATTTAGCATTCTTTTTTGTACGCCTGAAATACATATACTTACGATATGTACCCACCTAACCATTTATATGTATATATCCTGGTATTAATATATATATATTTTTATATATATACAAACATGTACTGCCTTAGACTGTCCTTTTAACTTTGCGCTTGTTAGGCCAAAGGAGGCGGAGGAGGATGGCGATGGCTGTGGCTGTGGCAGACTCTGGCAGTAAGAAAAAAAATAAGGAAAAAAGTAAGAAAAAAAGAAAATAGAAGGGAAAAAAGAAGAAATAAAAGAAGGGAAAATAAATGCAGAGAAAATGTATACGAAATGCGTTTTCATTGCGTTTTCCGCTGGCCCTTTACCAGGCTCTCTGGCTTCCTCGTCGTCGTCTTCATCACAGCACTCGGGATGAATAGCCCCGCAAGTCATGGATGTTGCAATTTAAATGGATTTATTCATTTGGCATTGCACTGCGTATCGAAGGACGTAGGACGAAGGACGCAGGACGTAGGACGCAGGGCGCAGAACCGAACAGAATTAAGGGAGAAGCTGTTATTGTTCTCGCGCTGAACTTCATGACATGCTGGCGGTTTATAGCTGCTTCTTGGAGATGCTCAAGGCTCCTCCAAGCTCTTACTAGCTCCTCCTAGCTCCTCCAAGCTCCTCTTTACTCCTAGAAACTCCTCCTAGCTCCTAGAAACTACTGAAACTCCCTCTCCTTAGAGATCCTTACCTGAACCTGATCAAACCCCATGATCTCCTTAAAGTCTGCTGTTGTTCCTAAGGCTTTTAGCTTTTCTTTTCCAAAACGCAAAAAAGAGAAACAAATTATGCAAATAGCATCCTTCATTCAATTTGCATAGCCACCTTTATTTTTTTAACTTTTGGTTTTATCGATTGATTCATTATCTTCATCAACCCAGAACTTCCAAGTTATATTTATTCTATGACTGAGCTGAATGGCACTAATTAACAGAGTTCAGAGTTCACCTTTTGGCCATAACCCCTTCTCTTTTGGGGTTCCTTTTCCAGCTCCTTCCGCCAATTGAATAAACGGAAATCATACAAAAAAAAAAGCCAAGGAAGTTGGGTCCTTTGTAAAATCAACCCTTAACTTGTGGGTTAAGGTTAAAGATTACAAAGATTGATAATTATAATATAAGAATGTATTTTTTTATATTTCTTATAACTTTAAAACACTAAACAGTTTTTTTAAGTTATGAAAAATACATAAAAATATTATACGATTGTTTTTCTTTTTATATTTTTCATAATTTAAAAAAACTAGAAATCATAAAGGTTTTTAAGGTTTTTAAAATATATATACAAAAATATATGAAAAAATTAAATCTTAAAAAAAAATTTAACATTTAAAATAGGTAAATAAAAACCTTAAAGAAATATAAGCAAATCATAAAATAACCAGAAAATTCGAAGCCAGCACGACCCCCCCCCAAGCCTTAGGGGGGGTTTGTCTGGCATTTACGGAAAATATTTTCCGCGCATTTCTTAAATTTTCATTTGACGCCTCGCCTGAACACTTTTTGGCTAACAAGGCACACAATAAGACAAGCAACTTTTACTTTATATTTTAGGTAAAATGTAAAAATAATTAAGGGGTTTTTCCTATGAAATTAAAACCATTTAAGGGAGGCCTTAAGGAGGCAGCTTATGCTGAAATATAGGACCAAATACAACATTTTACCTAAATTTACATAAAATTAGTATTAATTAAGTATTTAAGCAGCCAAGTTAAGGCGTCTTTCTATTGGTGAAATAAGTAAATAAATAAATGGAAAAAAAATATATAAAGAAAGATAATAAATTGAAGCCTTGATTTAAAGTACAGTTGTCACACTCTCCACGAATTAATATCAAAATAAAAGCAAAAAACAGAGAGAGTAAAAACGAGAACTCCATCTGAGTGAGTTAATTTAGGAGTAAGTCACCGGCAACCAGGGATGTTAGAACCAGTTGGGAATTAGATGTGCACATGTGAGTTTTTTTGCCAAACAAAATTTTAGAAAAATTCACCAAGGTTTTTAATGAAAAAAAGTGCTTTTCAAACTTAAATTAAGAAAGGATATTAACGAAGAAAATAACTCTACATTTATAACAAACATTAACCACAAATTAACACTACAAAATAATATTTACACTGTCTTGTTTTGATTTTAAAAAAGCCTTGCCTTAAATTCATGAAAACTTATTTGTCTTATTTGTAGAAAAACTTTCTTACCTTTAGGGCAATTTTTCTTCAATTATTTAATATAATTTATTATTTATAATATAAATAATTTTTTTATGAGTGTATATATTTAGGCTAGAGTATATAGCGTAAAGCTCTCGCTCTCTCTATCTCTCTGTGGGCGATGTGTGTACAAGTATATACATACTTTTACACACGTAAATCGCCAAGTTGTTTGCTGTGCAACATTGAAATTCAAGCAAAGGGATTTGTTTTGATTTATTGCACAACAAAAAAAACAGCAACAAAATAAAAAACAAGGGCTGTTTTTCAAGACTTTCGCATCTTTTCTATATCCGTTAAGGTGGCACTGTGAATTAGGCTTATGCTTGTCACAGAAGAAATAATTGAAATTTAAATGTTGTGGACGAGACATCGATTCCTCAAACATGCTCCGGGAACCTACGCGACATTAAGTGATTGAGCTTGACTTAAGGAATGTATGCAGGTCTCCCTCACTCACTCTGGGTCTTGGTCTCCGTCTCCTTTTCCGTTTCCTTCACTTGCCTGCGGCTCATCAGTGTCCTGGCTGAGAGACAAGGATGTAAAGACACACTCGTAACAAGCCCAAGTGATGGGGAGAAGCAGGAGCTTGGAGCTTGGAGCCCGACAAACATGCCTAACAGGCACCATTAGGCAGTCAGTCAGTCAGTCAGTCAGTCAGTCAGTCAGGGTCGCTGCTGGGGGGTTGGGGGGTTGGCTCAGCTCACTGGCACTTTGGCATAATAGCGCTTATCTGCATAAATCAATATCTTGGCTTTTAACAATCTTAATAATGCGAGAGGGACCGCTGACATTCGGCGGTATACCCGCCGCCGCCTGTTGTCTCAGAGCAGCAACTGGATTTTCACACCCAAAATTGGTGGGTGGAATAGAGGGGGCTTCCCCCACTATTATTATTTGACTTCTACATTGTTCTCACCTGTCAGGAACTTTTGGGGGCGGTGACAGCAGTTCATTTACATTACACTGCTCGTGAGGCCTGCCCTGGGCTACTCCACCAGGATGGGATGCTTGCTCCTTGCTCCTCGGATGGGCTGGAGTCTGAGGGAGTGGCTCCGCTTCTGAGTCTGTGACCAAGTCTGGGAAGGGGAAGGAGAGTGTAAAGTTGTCGGTGAGCCAAACAATGGCCCCGGGCTTTCGCTCGCTTTTCATTTTCTCCTTCTCCCCAATAAGAAATCCGCTTTCGTTGTTAGACCAAAATTATATTCAAATGCTCGTACATTATGCGATTTAAGCGTATTGATTTCGGCTTACTGAAGTGTGACAATAACATTGGTCGCTCGCTGGTTGTCCTCTGATCACATGGCAGTCTTTCCTGGCCAAGCATTCGTTTCACAAAAGGTTACACTGAATAAAGGGGATACAAGGATACTAGGAATCCTGAATAAAGGTATTTTTTCATCACAAAGTATGCTTAATTTATTTTTATTTATTATTTTTTGAGCTATTATTTTAGTTTTTTAGCTTTCCCTGCTTTGGCCATGTGAGACTAGGTGGCAGCTCTTGATTTGCAACAAGTGGACAGTCCTACTGTGATATCCCGCTCTCTCCCGCTCTATCTCTCTTTCTTCCTCTCTTTTATTTTACTATAAATAAATTAAATAAATAACAAATAAAAATGAAATAAATAAAATCCAAATTAAAAAAGTAACCTCTTAATGAAAACCTTTTCAAAAAATTAATAAATTAATTCCTGTTCAATATTTAACTTTTTTTTTTTAACAATTGCTTCTCCAAATTACATATAAATTGTGTAAAAACAAGGATACTCGTCGCATCCTCACGCGTAGAACACACAAATCAAGTGACTCTCCATTCCGTCTGTCGAGGCGGCACAAATGTGACTTCTATCTCGAAATACAAGAGCCGCAAAAACTCCTCGACTGACAATAAATTCTATACAACTTGCCATAGTTTATTATGCAACTTCCAAGTTCAATAAAAAAAAAAAATAAAAAGAGAGGAGAAAACGGGGGGCAAAACTTGAAAATTCACATTTGTTTGTTTACAGCGCAACAGCCGAGCTAGATTGGCTCTCTTTCTCTCCACTCTCTCTCTCTCTTTCTCTCGCTGTTTCTGTCTCTGTGTGGGTCTTTTCACAAACAGGATACGCATAGTAACCAGACGTAAAGCCTTGACGCATTTTAACATTCGTCCTGGTGGTGGTCCTTTCTCCAGGAACAGCAAGGATGTGAAGCAGTAAAGACGCTTAATCATAAATGTAAAACAAATACCTAAAGGTTGCTTATAAATTGAAGGATGCTTGCCCTGAGTTTTTTATTGGCAATTTAAATGGACGAAGAGTTTATAATTTAAGTGACAAAACAGGACACTTTAAAGGAAAGATGACCAAATCAGAAGCCCTCTGTTCTGTCTCTTGGCCAAGTTTGGTGCCGTGGCAGAAACCGCCAAAAACATTAAGGGAGCCAAAGCCTAAGACTGCTTAGGAAGTGACAAAGTACGCAGGACTTTGCCACAACTGCATAGCGTCCCTTTTCGAAGGCGTTAAGGTGGACGAGAGGAAGTTGCTCCGGAGCTTTGCTGTGGTTTGTTCATTTCAATTTGAAGCCACACCAAATGCCAGCCTTTGACCGTTTCAGTTTTGTTATTCAGTTGATTAAAGGATATGCTATATTTCAGGACCTTAAAGAGGCAACTTTACTGGTAAATCTCTTGAAAAAATAACTCTTAAATTAACTACTTAATAATAACAGAAATGATTATTTTTGGAATTGTGAATAATGTAATAAGTGAGTTAATCTTCAAATTTGTCTGTGTGTCCTTTGTGAGCTGGACATTATATCTTATTTTAGTTTTAATATGAACTGAGGAAGTGAGGAACTGAGGAGTAAGAGAACCCAAACACTGTTGACATTCCATCACAGCATTAAAAGTAATTAACATTTTCCCCTCATTCAGCAAAAAGTCAAAGACTTGGCCCAAAAGGTGTCGCGACCTCATGAAATGCAATTAATTTGGTCCTGGCCAGGGTTCTTTTGCCTCACCAACCTGGAAAGTTAAAGAGAAACACACAGAATTGCAGAATTTAAGCTTGATTTCGATTCTAGTTAAAACGGCTTACCAGGTGCTGCCACAATTTTTTTCGGGTCCGATTATCTTCTAGCCAGCCTATATATGGCTCTGGCTCTACCCTCTCCTGGCCCGGAATCCCGGATATTCAGTGCAATCCAAGTCCGGGATTTGCTCCACCTCCAACTGGCGCTGCCACTTGAGCCTGATACCACAAACGCGAGCGTGCTTCGTGCGTCACTTTTAAGCAAAAACTAATTAAAAGTTGTGAGACATTTTTTGCCTGGTTTTGTTGCGTTTTGTTTTCGATAGCGGCACCTGGCTGATGCTGCTGCTGGCAAGGAGTGGAGCTCCATAGATGTCGGCATAAATAAAACGACAAAAAAAAAAAAGGAAGAAGAGGGGAAAAGGACCCCAACCCAGGACTCTGTTCACCGTTCTGCGTTCTGTTTATTATTTACTGTTTTACTCCGACACCGAACACAAACTGGAACCGACTGTGCCGTAACGTTAAAAAAAGGTGAAGACTCGACTAGGGAATACCCATCAATTTTATACTTGTAGGAAATTTATTCTACAAATAAATCTACTTGAACTATTATTAATTAGAAAAGTTTTCTCAAAATTAAACAGAATTTTAATGTATTAACGATGAGACTCGACCTGAGAATACCCAGTAATTTTATATTTACAGTAAAATTTATTCCACAAATAATCTTCTTTAATTTCTATTTATTAGAAAAGTTTTCTCTAAATTAACCAGAATTTGTGTATACTTTATTTAAATGTTACAAGTAAAAGCCTTGATAGTCTCTCATAGCTACCCATTATATACCAAAAAGAGGTTTCAATTTTATCATCAAAGCCGCCGCTCTACGTCGGCTTAATGTACGAAAAAAAAAAGTTGGCCATTGTTGTTGCCATTTCAGTAACTTGGACTTGCACTTGAAATTAAAGTTGGAAAAAAGCATAGAAGCATACATATAGAAAGCAATTGCACTGGCTTCTATAGAACATTGTTGATAAAGAACATTGAATGCTCTTACGAAAGTATTAATTTAGAAATATATAATAAATATAATTTATAAATATTTTAGCAATATTTGATTAGGTTGCAACCTTAAGCTCTTAGCTTAGAGGCGTTTGTAGCAAGTGGACAGTCCAGCTGTCAAAGGATTCTCTTGTTCAAACTTGATTGGCTTGCTTTCTGTCATTCTAGCAACTTTCAATTAACTATATTCTATTTTAAATAAATTTTATTTATTTTTTAATAGTTTTATTAGCTTGCAACTATACCCTTACTATTTTCCCTACTTTTCCTTAACTTTCCCCATCAAGAAAAAGAGTAGTCCCGTGACGCAGGTGGCAAATGAAATTGAAAATTATTCTTTTTTATCATTTGCTTTGTCTTATTCCCAAGAAAAAGTATAAACATTCGAGAGTTTACATCTCTGAAAGCTATTTAAACGCAAACTGTAGCTATGTTTGGTCAATCAATCCAAAAAGTTGCTCAAATGGCATTCAAAATAGGAGAACTCTAGTCTCGATTAAAGTATAAAACCTTTTTGCCTTTATATAAAAAAATAAAAAAAAAATATATATATAATATATACGATATACAACACATACTACAAAATGCGGGCAGTCCTGGTCCCCCAGCTCCCCCTCCTTCTCACTTGAAAGGAGCTAAAGCCTCGGCATGCAGCGAGCGGCATTATTGGAGACCCTAAAAGGATTTACGTATAGCTTTGGGGGAGATTTGCGTAATGAGTTTCCTGTGCAAATAAACACGCTAAACAGATAAAAGCATGTCAAATGTAGATACTACCCCAAAAACACATTGGGAACGAAGGAAATGGCCTAATCTATGTTTGGGGAGAGCATTTTTAACTTTTGCTTTCAATCTGTGGCGTATCGAAAACTGAAAACTGAAAACAGTAAACATTCGCATGTACACACGTACCTAAAGGTAAATAAATAAAAACAACTAAAAGGATATTGGGTTTTAGCTGGGAGTTGGTCGACGAGCAGTATACCCTATACGGGGTTTTAGGTATTATTTAGAAGGGGTTTTAATAAGGGGAGTTACGTTTTGAGAACAAGATTCAGCTCATTTTTATTTAAGGTAAATAAATATGTATTTTTTATATATTATTATTTATAAATTTCAACATTTATTTCAATTTTCATTTTTGCTTTTACTTTCTAAAACATTTCAATATTTTCTTTCACACAATAATTGTTATTAAAAATCTGAAATTTTTCTAGACAAAATTCTAAAAAAAAATCAAATATCTTTCCAGTACACTTCCCTTTATATTTTCCTGCTTTATATACTGGCACACACTTATTCATGGTCAAATAAATATAAATATGATTCACTCTTTACTACGGCAGTAAATTCAATTTATATTCATATTCATGCGCATTCTTCCTGCATTATTTGTAGATTTTCATAACTCATAACCAGCCAGCAAGTACACCTCACACACCAAACACACACACACACACACACACACACCACACACAACCTTTACCTTCGCCTAGACAGTTATGATTTTGAACTTGTGATGCCTTTTCAGTTTCAATTTGTCACGAGCTGTGTGTATGTTAAAGGTGTGCAATCACCGCCAGCCAGCATCCTTCTAAATATATATATATATATCCTAGGGTTTCCCTACTTCACGGATACAGGTACCACTATTGAGCAGACAATTTCGGTGTTGAATATAAAGCAGGAAGCAATATTAAGTGGAATAAGTCTTGGGGTCTAGTCGAATTCGAGGATGCCCTGGGCGATAACAATATAACAAAAATATTAAAAAATATATACAAAATATATAAAAAATATATACAAAATAAATAAAAAATATATAAAAAACATATAATTAACATATAAAAATTATAAAAAAATATATAAAAATAAAAATATATAAAAATAAAAATATGTAAATAACAAATATTTATATACCTTTATAAAATTCAAAAGCCTCTAAAAATGTAACCAAAATATATAAAATATATATAATATAATAATATATAAAATATACAAAATATAATTAATAAAATATAAATAAAATAATATATATAAAATGTAAATATAATATTTATAAAATTTGAGCGTTTTGAATTTTATAAATATTATATTTATATTTTATATACCTTATATATTCTTCAACTCTTTGATATTCTTTCAAAATAAACTAAAGAAATATATAGAAAAAAATTTATAGATATATACTCCATCTACATTTTCCAAAATACACACATGTGTCAGCAGGCCAAAAATACACAAATAAATAAATACAAAATGTAATTGCCAAATTGTAAATTTATTCCGTTCCACTGATTGATGACGAGGCTTCCTACAAAACTGTATCCCTGCGGACACTCTCCGACTCCGAATTCCGATTTCAAATAACATTTTCGCATGACCAGACGGCGAGACATTGCCACGACGGAAGTCACTTAATTTCTGTTCATTTTCCGCGCTCACAATTCATATCCGCTTTTGAGTTTTGGGTTTTTCAGGGTTATCCTGGGCGACGCAGCTCGAAAGGGAAATGAGTTGAGGCAGGACTCTCTCCAGATCTGCAGGTTTTTCAGGGGGAAGTGCGAGTGTAATTGGCGCTTGTCTTGGCTGCACCCAGGACTTTAATCGCAGACCGTGTCCCGCCAGGAGCTGGCCAGGCACTGGCACTGGCACTTAACCTAAGCTGTTGCCAGGGACACATGAATATATGGGAGGCATCGGCGGCGCTTGGGGAGATGCGGCATCCTTTGGGCTTCCACACACTGCAGAGCATCCGTGTGGAGTTGTTATTGTTACTAAACAGTACTGAGAGCTCGAATGTTGCCCACCTAATGAAAATACAAATTACTTCCACACATTGGCACGTTTTCATTCACAATGCTAACACTATTAAGCGGAACGGAGCAGGGCGGCTCCCTCGTTTTCCCCCAAAGTGGGGGGTTAGGGTGACCCTTGATTTTTAAAGAGTTGGGATTTTTATTTTATATTTTTATTTATTTATTTATATTTCTTTATATAATTATTTTTTATTTATTTATTAATTCATTTATTTTTTTTATTAATTTATATATTTTTATATTTATTTATATTTTGTATATTTATTTTGTTATTTATATTTTTTTATATATATTTATTTAATTATATTATTTTTTCAGTTATCCCCACTTTACAACTAAGGTCCACCCTAATATGCCATGCAGCCCTGCACGTCCAGGCATCCATGTGTGACAGTCAGTCGATTGGCATATGCAATGAGCACTCTGCAACTCTTCAGCTCTGCAGCTCATTGCATATGGGAATACAATTATAGTAATTTCCCTATTTTTCCATGCCAAGGAAGAAGTAAGTAGTTTTGTACAGAAAGCTTTGCCATCAAAGTGTCTGATTACATTCCATGTTGGATATTTATTCATCATAACATCGATGGTTTAATAAACAAAAAAGGAAAATTTAGAATGAGCTCTGTGATTTGAAAACCAAGAATCACAGAGAGAGAGTTTGAGCTTTTGCAAAATAACAGATTTCACAGCTGAGCTGCCCACTTGCTTCAATCAAGGATCCTTCAAAGCTGCTACACTTTTATTAAAAATATATATTTTTCTTAACTTTTCCCATTTATTCCTTTATGCAAGTTCCCTTCTTAACAATTGTCTAACCTCTTTGCATTACTGCCACTGAGTGGATACCTTTATCTTCATCATAATCAGCATCTGGAAGTGTCATAAAGGTGTCATAATAACATTTTTATAACGCTTTTTGGTAACCAAACCAAAACGTACCACATGACAAAACGTGCAATGAAACTCCCATCCAGGACACACACACACTCGTTGTTCATACTATTATTATGGCTGCGAAAATGCGTAAAATTATAAAACGTTCCTCCCCTGATCACCCCACCACGCCCTGTGTGTAGTCTGGCAACGGTTGCGACACTCGTGCTGCGTCGTGCTGTGCAACCATGTCTGACGCGACGCGACGCGCTCCCTGCAATTAAGGTGTTTTCATTTAATTTCGCATTAAGCGTATCTGCTTGACATATTCGAAAGAGCGAGCTCTGCTCGAGAAAATAAGCTGGATGGGAGTCATAAGACTGTATATACATATGTACATATGTATATGTATGTGTTTATATGCAGCTTAGCCCCGTGCTAGGGCAAACGGGTTTTCGGGCATTCACAATTAAGTTGAAGGCTTGGGGGTCTTCAGAAATAATACAAATTCCTGATGCCTAGAAGATCAAGAAAATATACATATGTATATCCATTATAAATAAATATATGCCAAATCAGAAGTATATGAACTTCTTCAACGATGTTAAACTAGGTGGCAACCTAGTCCAGTCCAGCTGTCAAGCGTTCAAAACAAGTTGTCAAGCAGACTGGAGAGAAAATAGTTGACTTTGAGATCTGTTTTTTAAGTAAAAAGTTAGCAAAGTTATTTACAAATGTAAAATATATTAAATATTTATAAATATTAAATATATTTTGTAAACGTAGTCTTTAAACTTGCTTAAACCTAGCTTACTTAGATATCCTACCTCAAAAACTTTGTCCATTTAAAGGCATGTGTTCCTGGTAAAAATCGGGGCTAAGCTGCCGGATATGTATATATGTACATATATGTATGTGTTTATATGCAGCTTAGCCCCGTGCTAGGGCAAACGAGACGCGGACTCACGTTAAAATGAAATGTGGCAGGCAATTAAGAGGGCGGAATTGTTAAATTATTGCAACTTTATACCCATGCCGCGGACACCATCCGAGCAATCTGCAAGCCCCTTACCGGGCAGAGGCGGTGGGCAGGCGCCCATCCAAACAGCACGTCTGCGCCGCTCAAGTTAATGAGATGTTAAAATGGAATCTTCTCAGCGCTTTTCGTTGTGGACTTTTTAGCTTGGCTCGCTTCTAGTTGTTTGCCAACAGCGCCAAAGCCAAGCCAACTCCTTCGCATGTTTGCCTTTACTTTTTGCTGAGTTGTAACGTCAACTGCTGCTGCTGCTCCCCACCTGGATGTCCTTTGCCGTTGCCGTTGCTGTGGCTCCAGCTTCCTGCTCCTGCTGCAGGTATTGTTGCCCCTGTCTGCATCTGCGTAGAGTCGTCTAATGACGAAGCATTATTAATATGCGTGAAAGATAAGGCCATGCTGGTGAAACCAGAGCGGAGCCCCCATCAAATTTATTGTACAAAAACACTTTCCAAATTATAAGGAGCCGCAGTATAATCTCCACGCAGAATGAGCGACTTCCAAGTCCTTTAGCCCCATTTTATTGGCACCCAGCAATGTGCCAACACAGCCAAGATGCAATTATTCAGATTATTGGCCTGAGGATACAATAATACCTATTACTGTAAGGAAATAATTGGCAAAAGTTCTTATATTTATTTTTTATCAAAATTACTCAAAATGTAGCTATTTTCTATGAGTTGAAAAATTTATGAAATTTTTTATGTTTAAACTAAATAATTTATTAATCTAATAAAAAGTTCTAGGGTATTACCATTTCAGTCATAAGCTTGCAATTCAGTCATTTCCGACCCTATAAATCATATATATTCTTGATGTTAGATCGTTAAAATTGTAAAAAAAAAATTTGGCAAAAAATTAAATTTAAAAAACTGTTAAATTTGATATGCAGATTTATTAACCGAATAAAAACTAACACTGAAAAGGTTTCCGAATCGAAATTAACCATTTTTTAGCTGAGTTATGATAAATTTCCCAATCTATGGGGCTGTCCACTTGCTCCAAAATTCAATTCCACGAGGTTGCCTGCCATCTAGTTTTTACAAAGGACAGGGTATTCTGATATTTTTGCCTTACAATTCCCAATTCAATTTCCCGGCAAACTTATACCTCCAAATTCTATGCTCTTTGATAGGTTTTCGATATGGATAACATTATGTGTATTAAACCATTTATTTATTGTCTTACACATTACTTAAACCCTTCCAAATACACTTGAATTAAAAACAGTAGATGAGCTATTCAGCAGGATATCCTGTTAATCCTTACATGTTTAATTTATGCAAAACAGGTTCTCGACGCGATAAACTGGAACTAATTTAGCATAGTCTCCCGGCAGGGATAACTCCAATCCGTTAACCACCGTCAAAGGGCCCCTTCCAACCACCTTTGTTTTAGCAGCAGGCCGAACCACCACACACACGCCCCGAAAACGAAAACGTATTCAAGTGTATGAATGAGCACTTAACGCGTGAAGTGGCAAAGGGGGCAGCTCCCTCCCCTTTCTGGCCTCATATATGGTTTGTAAATAAATTAACAAATAGCTTGGACCTCGCATAAAAACCGGGAAAAACCAGCGCGATCACAGGCTAGCTTTTCCAACAATTATTCACTCGTCTCGAACCCCAACCGGTTAAGGATTCGAACGAGACGTGGAGAGTCCTTCCTGCGTTCGTTCGTTATTGCTTCTCGTTGTATACATACATAGTTCTTTTTCATTTTTTTTTTTTAACGCAATCATGCGTCTGTACGACAACTTTAATCCTTTGGAAAATTGTTGCATCACTGTAACCATCGCACCTCGTCCTGTCGTCCTCCGTTTTGGGGCCAGCCTGCCTGCTGTAGCTGTCCTGCTTGTGTCAACAATATCAAAGGCACTTCGTGCACTCCCTCCCAGCTTTGACACAGACTGATTGCCTTGTGCGACGCGCCTCTTCTCCTGCCGCCTGATGCCGGTTGCCTGTTGCCCCACCTGCCCGGCGGTCACCTTCGGTTATCATCTGCCGGGCACACCTGTATAAATATGCGAAAAATCTCCGGCACGACAATGCCAATGGCCACCCATGGCCAATTGTTCTATTGTCATCATAGCAAAGGCAACTTGTTGGTGTTAACACCTTTGTCGCAACACGCAAAAGGCGTCCAAGCACTGCCGCCGAGTGTCGAGTGTCGAGTGCCGAGTGCCCGAGACTCTCGTCCTTCCATATGCTTTACGTATATGTACGTATTAATGCAAATACACACACTTACGACATGAGGCAGGGACACGCACACAACATACACTAAATTAACAGTCTCCGTTAAAGGCCGCGTACACCTTGCCTTAATTATATTTGAACGCGGGCACTTACAAGGAAATTAACCCGAGGAAAGGCTTGCCTTTTGGCAGGCAGACAAGAGGGTACTTCATGTTAAGGTTGATTTTTCGGGGACTTATATTTTTAATATATAACTTATATTTTTTTTAATAATATATAACTTATTGTTATATTTTAGTAAGATAAAAAGAATGTTTTGTTCATACAAGAAAAAGTTAAAGGACATTCAAGGATCACTTGAGAGGCGGACTGTCCATCCGTTTCGATTGCCAGCTGGGCTGCCCATCTAATTCGATCTTCTCTTGCTAAAGGCTGCCACCTAGTTGAACATTGTTACAAAAATAGGATAACTACCTTTTTTATATTACTTGTTTAATACAACATTTATCAAAAAAATATTTAATAATAATTTATTTAAAAATAATTATTAACTTGGCAAAGAACCCGAAACCCTTGGGTCATTTTACGTTTATAAACTCAGAGTTGCATAGCCCATTTTCTTTTGAAACGCTAAAACAGCACATAATCACGCTGAGCGCTTTGTTACCAAACTTATATATATATCTATAAATATATATACATGTATATATCTGTGCAAAATTCCAATTAACCTGACGAAAATAATTTTCTTGATATAATGCCCGGGACCTTCTTGGAGCCCCTGAGTAAGGTATAAATTAAGTGAGCCCGGCCAAAGGAGCCAGAGCACAGAGATAAGGCAAATTAAAAACCACGTCCAATGTGCCAACAATATGTCTGGATGGGGATGGAAATGGAGATGGGTATGGCCAGCCCCGCAGCAGTCGCCGCAACCTGCAGTGCGGCCTGGGAGCGCAGCAGCATCAGCAGCAGCAGCCATTTGTTAGTCTGCAGCGACCACAAAATGTTTCTTTAACTTACACCAAAGTCAAATCATAATTAATTCTGCGGTCCACCAGCAAAAATCGTCCTTGCCATATAAGAATATAATCAATTAATTAGAAGCCACCAGCATTTAATTGGAATTTCTACTTGTCACCCATTTAAGTGGTGGCTAAGCGAGCACATACCTTTAGCTGCCCTCATAAAATTACATTTAATTAATACAAATTTAGATATTTTTACTTTAAAGCGGAGCCAAAGGAGACTCGTCCTAGATTTGAGATTAATTCCACCTTTAATCAGGTAAATAACTGTTTTAAAGCTGGGGTGTTTATTTTGGAAAGTATAAAATTATTCTTATTTTTAAGGACATTTTTTAGTTTTCCTTTATTAAAGAAAATATTGAGTTACTTTTGGGATAATTAACTATGTAATATCACCTATATAGCACATATATAGCACATACACTGAATATACCCAAGACCGGCAGCCGTCACTTCATTCTGGAGATGTTAGAACCTGTTGGTTATTATAAGTTCGCACATGTGAGATTTTTATATTTAAAAATTTAGGGCGAATTCGCCAAGAATATTATGAAAAATTTACCAGCAAAATAAGGGCAATTCGCCCTTAAATTAATAAAGAAACCTAATGTAGCAAATTGCCCTAAGTTTGAGAAACTATAATAAAAATGTACACTAAAAAATATATCAATATATATCTTGTCTTGATTTTAAGGTGCCTCACCTTAAAGTAATGGGAAATGTTTTCAAATTGTGCAAAAAAGTTCTTAGATTTAGTGCGATTTTACTTAAATACCGAGAAATATTTTTACAAGTGTAAACTTTAAGGTGAATAAATACTTGAGTAAATTACCTAACCTTAATTTGAATAAATCAAAGCTTCTCGAAGCCAATAAATCGATTAAAAATCGATTACTAGAGCTATCAGATTATCTTTTATAAAACTTTAGATAAATACTTAAAATGGTTATAAAGTGACCCTCAGCCAAGGTTATCTATTTGCCTTTCGCCTGTTTTGCTATGGAAATAAATTCAGTATTACACCACGATTTGGCGATTTTCCTATTTTCCGATTTTCCGGCTGCTGCAGCAAATCAAGCCCCGTTTTTCCAGGGAATGAATGTATGCAAAGCTGTTTCTGTTTTATAGTTATAGCCTTATAGCCGTGGCTTAATGTGCTTCTGTTTCGATTTCACTGACCGCGTCGCGTCGTGCCACCACCCTGGTCTGGATTTTTGTTACCAACAGCCGTGCCGAGGCCGTGGCCGAGGTCGGGAGTCACCTCACTGCCACTGCCACTGCCACTGCCACAGCCACAGCCACAGCCACTGCCACTATCTCCGCCCGGTTGGAGGCACCTATACCCAGGGACACGGCTTTTATTGTCATGTGTGCACCGATGGCTGGCTGGGTCCATTGATTCCACTCGCCTGACCGTGTGTATGTACTAATAAAAAGGTAAAAATGCCTCAATTGCGCTTCTCTTTTTTTTTTTTTGTTTTTTTGTTTTTTTTTTTTTTTTGTAGGCGAGTCAGCCAACCGACCGACCGATTGTGATGTCGTTGGGGATAAGTGGGCTTGGCTTGGCTTGGCCACCGATTTTTGGTCTCATACTCTCTACAAAGTGGGATATATGGACAGTTAAGGCTAGAGGTTTGCTGGCAACGGAGTGTATCGAATTTATCGGGGAATATATTATTATATTTGGAAAATATTTAACAGATGCCCGAGTATTTTTAGCATATAGCAATACCAGCAATATAGTTTTTTCCACAATACACCAACAAATGGTATTCCAATTTGGTTCAACTCAACAAACACTCCAAATTGCACTTGTTTTTATATTAAAAAATAATAATGAATGTAATAAACTATTAACTGTTTTATTTCCACAAGAAATGTGAATCTTTCCACAATACACCAACACCAATGGTATTTCAATCCCAATTCCAATCAACAAGCACTCCAAATTGCATTGGTTTTTATATTTAAGAATATTTAAAAATATTCATAAATATATTATAAATAATATTCTATTTTATTTATACAAAGCTATTCTCATAATCTCAAATTTCTGACAATTGTCACCTTTTTTATTATTTTATAATTATACAAAATCTCCCACCTCATAACTGTCTGATATTTTGACGGTTTTTGAATTTAATTAAATACTCTTTCCTTTCTCATTTTTTGACAAGCTTTTGAATCCACTTAAATACTCTTTCCTTTCTCGGAATCAACCAAGATCCCATTCACAACCGATTGAGTTGCAAAAGCAGAGCAACAGCTAGAAAAGATTTATGTCGTCTACGCGGCGCTCGGTTACCGTTATTCCATCCATTAGACGGCTTGTCTGCTGCACTCGCAAAAATACGCAAAAAGAAATGTACAAAAAAGTAAGAAAAAAAAAATACAACAACAACAAAAAAGAAAGAAAATGATGAATTTCCATACTCTTCTCTATGTCTACGTGCACGAGCTCCGGCTCCGGCTCTGGCTGTGGCTCTGTCCAGCCAGTGGCTCTGACAGGCAGAGCAGCAACAGTTCAAAGGTGCGCACTGCCGAGCATCGGCGTCGGGGCGTCGTGTCGGTGGCCGTCGTCGTCATGCCCCAAGTGGCTCGGGCAGGAGGGGTGCCCAGCCAGTTGGCAGAGCACGAGGCGCGGCTCGTGTCACTCGGCGACCCGCCTGATGATGCTGCTGCTGCTGCTGCTGCTGCTGCGGCGTTGCAGTGCCATTGTGATGCGGATGCGTTACGTTGCCTTGCCTTGCCTCGCCTCGTGTCGTGTTGCTCGGTAAAACCCATCCTCTGGATTCCGTAGCCACTCGGGTCCACTCACTCACACACACACCTCTGACACATGTACACGTGTCTGTATACGCGTGTACATATACCATCTGTGTGTGTGTATGGGTGTACACAACAAGCCCTTGTGGCACATTGGGGGTTGAAAAGGCATCGCAGCTCTGGTTTTTGGCCCAGCAAAAAGTTTTCATTATTAACGGAGAAACAGTTGTTGGTTCATTCGATTCCGGGACGTTCGAGGCGGAAGTTTGTGCCAAAAACACACGCTCTCAATATATATTTTGGCCCACAGAAAAGAGGAAAAAAAAAACAATAAAATGTATTTGTTTACAACGCGTAAAAAAATATAAAGAAAAAAATCTGTGTTTAAAATTATAAATAAAAATGTATTTTTTTCCAAGTGATATATATGCCTTGGTGTTACCAAAAATGTAAGGCATATGTGCCTAAAGAACCAACAAAAAAAATATATATTTCAAGCCGCACAGCTGTTTGGAACAACAAAATACACACCATACACACACTCACATCCTACACCTGGTCTACCGCGAATACCCAGAGAGCAAGGAGGAGGAGGCTCACGAGTAAGTTCAACGTCTACCCAACTGACAGGAATATATTTAAAAAAAATATGAAAATATTATAGATTGTATATTTAAAAACATTTAAACACCCCATATTTGTTAGAAAGTCTTACCTTTTGAATTGATTGCTGCGGCAGCCGCCTAGGAGTTGTTGGGGAGGATGTTAACAGGTGGCCACAGGTGACAAATGCTGAGTTTTTGGGCTGTCAAAAGGCTGAAGCAATTCAAATGTACTATTTTAATTTTCAATTAATTTTATTTTTAGTTGATTCATCTATTTGCGTATTTCTTTATTTCTTAGTTTATTAAAATATTGCAAAGGCATGTGAAAGAAATAAGTACGAAAAGTATTTTCCCAAAAAAAGGCTTCAAATTTAAATTTATTCAAATTTAACAAATATATATTACATAAAAAATTTGGGTCCAATAATTTAGCATTTTTGTATTGTTCTATTATTTACAATATTATAACCCAAATCCTAGAAAAAATAAACAAATAACCTTTTCTGAAAACTATTATTATTATCTTTTAAAGCAAAATTTTAAATGAATAGTGTTTTTTTTTAATGAATGTAATCTTAAATATAAAATAAGAAAACAATACTATTATAAACTCCAATTGAGGATTTTTAAAAATAGTATATATATAAAATGAGAATTTTTGAAAATATCATAAAAATATTATAAAAATATAATTTAAAATATACAAAAAAAATATATACAAAAATATTATAAATTCCAATTGAGGATTTTGTAACAAATAATTAAAGTTTATATTATTTTTACCTTTTTTTATAATTAAAATAACATTTTAATTAACTGAATTAACTGATTTCTGATCTTAAATATATACATAAGTAAAATAAACTTTTACTGGTTACTCTATAATTTTTGTTTATTTTTGCAATACTTTATTTTCGGCTTTAATTTGTATATTTATGTTTATTATTATTATTTTGTTTGTTTAAGAGAAACTTTAAATTTCATATTTTAAAAATTAATTTGTAACATTAAAAAAAAGGAGTAGCCTCGGCAAGCCCATGTCTTACTGTCAATATCTTTCTTTCGATTAAGGATAATGTTCATGGATTATTATTATTTTAAAGATTTCTTGGCCAAGATGGTAGATATGTGATACGGTATATTGGTAAACCCTAGATGTATATCGTAAGAATTGGATTCTTAATAAAATTAATTAAATTATTTTACTTACATATTTAAAAAGAGATAACATTTAAGTAAAATAAAGATGTATTGTTATTTATTTGCTTAATAATGCTAAGCTATTCTTTTTTTATAAGAATATTTTTTTGATGTCTAAATTGATACCTCTAGCAGTGCCTCTATATATACTTTGTGGGGTCGGAATGGATATTTTAAAATTGTGAAATGGGGTGAGAACCTATGAACAAAAGTATAATAACCTGCTTGATTACCCTAGGCCTTTATTGTGTTATAAAATAATCAAGCTATTTTGTACAACAAAAATAATGAGATAAATATTTCCCAGTTTGGGACATACCCTTTGCCAGAGCAAAAGCGAAATAGTTGGTCAAGCACTGAGGCACAGGCACACCGCTCTTGGCCCTTATGGGCTCGTACTCGTTGCCATTGAAGCACAATTACACCGTGCTCGGTCGCCAACCAACCAACCAACCAACCAACCAACCATCCATCCATCCAACCAGCAGTCAGTCAGCCAGTCAGTGAGTCAAACAAACAGACCAGCCAGCCGCCATCCGGCCATCGAACTACATCTTTGTCCACTTTGTCCACGGTCATGGTCTATTGCCTTGGACTTGGACTTGAACACACAACAAGAATCAAATTTTAAAATATGTGGAGGGTTTCACAGGCCTAAAGTTTTCAAAAAAAATCGATCAAAAATTATGTTTTTCGAGTTTAATCAAGTTTACCTAACTTAAAGCTAAGAAATCCACTTTAAACTTAATTTTTTTTAATTATAAGAACAAGTTCCAGACCTAAAAAGGCAAATTTCCGATATTTTTATAAAGGAAAATCGATTTAAAATAGATAAAAAGCTATATGTTTCGAGTTTTAAAAATATAGCTAGGTTCAAAGCTTTAAATAAATATAAACTGAAACTATTTATTAATAAATAAACAAAAAAAATTGTTTTATAGTTTGTGCAAACAAAATTCAAATTATAATCGAAAAACATCGATAACCATCCGATTAACAAAGTTTTTTTAAAAACCATGAGAGCAGGCTAAGGCAGAGATTATCTGTTGAAACCCCATAAAACTCAAGATGGGAATATATAGTGTTTTTGCGGCGAAAGTGTAAAGAAAACTTATTTTAGGAACTGTCAACATTGAAAGCCAGTCAGTCGTCAGTCAGGCCACCCTGAATGTTTCGAAACAAAAGCTAGTGATAAATTTTGAAATACATAGATGGAGGGTAGACACCGGAAATGTGCGTGTTACACACACACACACACACTCCCTCACAAACTGTGACTGCTGGTGTTGTTTTTGTTGTGACTGTGACTGTGACAGTGTACACGTTACGGTACACGTTTGTCAACTTCCGCTCCACTTGTTGGTGTGCGTAAGTGTTTGCCGCAACAAAGAGGTTTCACAACATCCGCCTCCACATCCGTTGCGACTTCTGACTACTGACTGCTATTCCCAGTACCCAGTACCCACTACCCTGTACCCTGTACCCTGTAAAGGCACTCACCAGTCTCATTTTATCAAATGAAGCAGAATAAACTTTGCGTAGTTTTATTCGCCTTGGAGTGCCGGTACACTTGTCTCTCTGTGTGTGTGTATATATATCGAATAATGCATTGTACTCCTGTCTTCCTGTCTCTCTGTCTTCCTGTCACACATCCTAAAAGTTTCAGTTACGTCAGAATTACTTGTGACATATATGTATAGGGTACAGGAGGTATAGCTTGGACAAAGGACCACAGCCTACAGTCCCTGGCAGGGATTTTAAAATAAAAATAAATAATAGTAAATATATATAGACATATATTTTAATGTATATCAATATTAAATATTATATTTATATTATATATTTTAATACATAATATTAAAATTAAAATTATCCATAGTTGTTTTTACATAAATCCATTAATCACATCAAGCTCCACTTATTAAAGGTCTTTCAAAAAATTGTTACATTTTCCGCAAAAATTGAAATTTGAATTTCTAAATAATATAATAACCTTCTTAGAACTTAAATTCATACATAATTAATAAGTTTGTAAACATAGAAGGTGTGCAAAATTTACCTCTAGCCCTATATCAAACCATGTGGCAACCTTAAACCATTTGTCAAATCGATCGTAACAAGTGGGCCGCCCAGCTGTCAAATAATTACAACATTACTTCAGATTTTAAACGAATATAAGAAGTTTTTTTTAAGCTTCTGAATAAAATAGATATAAAATATTTAATAATATTAATTAACTATTTTATTAATAGCTATTTTATTAATTTACTCTATTTCCACTTCAATTAATTTTCAATTCTAGTAAATAACATTAGACATGCTTTACTTTTGTATTGAAAGACAACCCCCTGGTTCGCCTTTTGTTGCTTTTTAATATAATTATACACTGAAAATTCGATTATGTTTTGTTATTGTATTGAAAACAACAACAAAAACATGCCGACATTCTGATGTAGCTGACTTTGTGTCCAATAATTCGATTTATACAGTTTTTACCGTGAGAGAGAAAAGACAAAGGCAAACGGTATATATCACCCGGTCAGGGACGCCACCCCTTTTATGGCACTCTGAGTGCATTAGATCCAAAGTGGCTGCCAGCAAACTTTATTATTGCGGCTGAGTACCAATATCTCCCATACCCCGATATACCTGTATACCTGTATATATAAATATATATGTGCTTAAATTAAATACACTTACCTAAATAAATTTGTTGTTGTTAGGTTTTTAAATTTTTTTTTTTTTTTTGGGATTAAAGGGATTTCATTGTTTAAATGTGCTATTATTTATTTAATAATTATCTAAAATATTCTAATTATATAATAATTATTTTTAAAAAATTTAAAAACTAAGCTTTAATATTTAAGAAATTTTTAATGTAATGTATACCCACAAATGCACAAAAAACCAGTTGACCAAAGACCCAATTAGAGAAGAACCGCATAATGTCGCTCTATTTTTTCTCATTACGCACTCTGTCACGCTTTGCCTGCAATGTATAAGCGAGCTAACATATTCTCTCAGTAGCGAACGAGAGAGAGAACTTGTTCTGCTCCAAGAGAGAGCGGAATCAGGATATGCAACAAAAAAGTTTATTTCAATTTGCACAACATTTGTGTGCGTTTAAAAATCCCTCAAATCGAACAAGTTAAATAATTAATAACAAAAAATTATCTTGTTTGTTGTTGTTTTCCTTTTCCCACAAAATAAAAACAAAAAACACATAATAGTACCCCTTCTTAAAGACCCCAACGGTGGCAGGCAATCACCATCAGGATGTGACCCATGGTGATCCAATAGCCCGGACTCCAAGTACTATGATTGGTCACCAGATCCAGGCCCTCTTCGCGTCTTTTACGTGGATGCAAAGGATACTTTCGCTTGGGACCCCCTTGATTTAGTATAGCCATTTGCTGGGCCAAATTTCCATTACCTGGCATGGTGATCAGTGCTCCCTCGGAGTGAACCCGCCACAGCACCGTCTTACTGGAGGAAGAGGAGTCGTCGGATCCATTGTCATCTCCATCATCGACATCATTATCCTCATTGTCACCGCCCACAAAGTGCAAGTCGTCAAAGGACAGAGCTCGATGCATATAATCTGGGGCCACGACATTCGAGCAGATGTCCCGGACAAAGTTTGGATAGTAATTGATTCGATCTTGCTGTGGAAGTTGGTTGGGACTTAAGACCTAAAACCTCCTCCTTCCTTTCACTCACCGAACCGCCCATCATGCGGGCAAAGGTCAGTCGATCGGATGAGGGCTCCTCGTTGCCTCGACCGCCTCTCTGGAGACTCGCCTGGATCCTGGGCTGGGTCACTATTATCGGTCTCTCGTTGGCCGTGTGAATGGCTAGAAACAGCTCGTTCATTGATGGATTGATCAAGTGGACGCTCTCAGAGGCATCATCCATCCCGTCATAGGCATCATCTGTGGGCAGGGCAACAAGTGGCTCCGGAACCATACCTTGGCTCTCATTATCCGGCAATCCTTTGTGGGCACTGGCACCACTTAAAAAAGCACGATTAGCTCTGTTTTTTAGAGTATTTTCTTGTTATTATTTATTTATTTATTTATTTATTTATTAGTTGTGGCCAGCTTACAGTTGCATCCACATGATGCCGGAAGAGAGAGGTATCAGGAAATTTTGATAGAAATTTTGTACAAGTTCGATGCACAGAACTAATATTCAAGTCGACATTGTGGCAAAGTCTACTTATGTTTAGCTTAAACATTTCTCTAAGAACTTTGATTTATATTTAAATATTTAACAATAAATGATGTGGTAATTATTTAAAATCATTTATACAAACCTAGAAAACTTTGAATTAAATTATGTACTTTCTTTACAGACAAGGAAAATCAATCGCCAAGGCCAAGGAGGACCGCTAATTTACTTAAGTGACTATTTTCAAGTGTTTTTCAAGAGTTTTTCTAGTGTTTTCCAATTGCTTTTCATGGCTAAATGTCTTAGAAAATCCTCACTGAAGTCGGGTTTCGTTAACAGCGGTCTATAATTTTAACAAGTTCGTTGTCGACGAAACCTGCATGCTGTGTGGAAAAACAACGTTCAAAATTTGTGAAAAATTAGAGAATTAGACAAATAGATAAATAAACAAATAAACAAATAGATAAACAAATTAATGAATCAATAAATAAAGAAATAAAGAATAGAAGATTTTATTTTATAAGAATTATATGGCTATATATATATACCTTCAAAAATCAGGCCTTTCTTTATAAAAATTCCGTTGACTTTATCTTTAAACTTTAAGGATATACAAATTTCAGCTTACCAATATTAATCTTTACTTTCACTTCGCAGGCATACATGGGGGTCATCCTGGTACATCACGAAGAGGCAGCTGAGGAGGAGTTGCTTTGGGACGTAACACCCACAGGATACAGTCAGAATAGCACTGAAAGCAAGAAACTACACTGAAAGTGGGATCTGCAAAAGCACAGGAGCCCAATGAAAGGCGACCAGTAGGGTCGAAGGAACAAGGAATCCCCCAGGATAATCCACATAAACACTGTAAGAGCGATCTGTAGCAGGAACATCTGGAGCACACAACCCTAACTATTAATTATTATGAATTTCTTATTTATAAATAGATTTTTTAATTGCATAATTATAAAAAATAAATCATAATAAAAGTTATTTAAATAAAAAAATAAAAAAGGTAGCTAACTTTGCAATACAAACACTTATTCACATGTGCTCGCCACTGTCTATACCCGAGAAAAGCAGTCATTTCATGCCGGGGATGTTAGAACTAGTTGGGAATTATAAGTGCACACGTGTGGGACATCACCAAGATTTTTATTAAAGCATTAACAGCAAACTCAGTGGAATTCACCATTAAATTAAATAATCCCACTTGTTCTTCAACCTCTCCCCAGGAACCCAGAAAACCCAGTTTCTGTGTACTCTATATATATATATATATATATATATGTATATATATATTGTTTGGTAATTTATTAAATCGTCATTTACAGTATTTGGAGACCGAACGATTTTTATGTAAATATTCATACGTTTATAAGGTTTAAATTTCGGCTCTCTGACCTCGAGATTATATTTATTATTGGCTGACATTCGATTATAAAATCGCAAAATACAATTTTTTTTTTTTTTTTTTGTTTTTGTTTTTCGGTTGTTTTAATTGTAACAAAAGCCATCGTAAAATCTATATTAAAATTGTAAGTGATTGATACATTCTCTTAGCTGTTTTCATTTGTTGTTAAGGGTTAACAAAGCTGTTAACAGAGTGTTTCATTAGCTATTTTATTTCTGCATTATACTCGTTTATATGTACTTGCACTAATTGGTTGACCAAGAACAAGGTTTTACGTATAAGTTTGGGTGTTGTGTGAGAGTGTGAGTGTGTGTATATATTAGTTTATATTTTGGTAGGATTTTATGATTTAGCCAGAGATCTCAAGAGCAGTCTCTCATAAAGCAAAAAATGTTCTGATATGGCTCTCTCTGCTAAGTTCTCTAAGAGTGCACATTGCAGGCAAAGCGTGGAAGAGAAACCGGGAGAGGGAGAAAAATGACTCTCCCATCGGAAAGAGATTCTTTTAATTCTTTTCTCAATTGGAACTTTTAGTGTTAAGAGAACCATTCTGATGAGCTCTGGCTCAAACTGAAGGAAAGATTGGTGCACATTTGCAGAGTGTTTAGAGACTAGAGACCTGCACTAGTATGAAATAAGGTGAACTATTAGTATGTACGATTCCCCTAAAAGCAATAAATTAAATAAGAAAAAAAGGAGATTCTTTACATATGTATGGGAAGGCTATTAAGATGAGATTAGCTACTGCATTCTACAAGACAATTCTTCAATAATTCTTTTTTTTTGAAAAGTTTCTTCTATGCCGATTACTCGGAATCACATACATGATTACGTCAAAGGTATCTTTTGTATCGTCGAAGCGAGTGCAGGTCTCCAAAGCACAACTATTCTTCAAGTTTATTGAGTAGTAAAAAAAATAATAATATTAAAGACCAGAAATAAATAAAATAAAAGGAAAACTACAGTATGAAAAGCCTTTTTGCTGACTAAATTGCTCATTAGTTTTGGTTTTTCTTGATTTCTTTTTTGTTTTCTTTTTGGTTAAGCGAAGTATAAGTGTAACCTAATTAATAATTTATATATTCTTGTTCTGTTTATTTTGGAGATTATATGTTCTTGGTGTCGTCGTATTATTCAGAGTCGTAATAAAAGTTTTAGTAATGGAGTAAGATTACTATTTATGTATCTCTAAGATTTAAAAGATGTATCCGTGTGTGAGTGTCCGTGTGTGTGTGTTTGTGTGTGTGTGTTTTGGGAGAAATAATAGCAGATTTCTATATATAATTGTATCAAGTATGAAGTCGGCACTATGTCTTCGTTATCTGCTTAGTTGGATATAGTCTTATAACACTCTAGAAACTACAAAATAAATAGTAAGTAATAGTAAGTGTTCACCTTCGATGTGGCTCGTGTTCTTTTGTTATTTCTTGTTTTGTTTTTCTTTTTTGCATAATTTCTAATAAATACCGGAGTTAACCCAAGTTTTTGTTGTCTTATTTGTGTGTAGTTTTTATGGGGGTTACAAATGGAATAAACATTGGCCTGTATTTCGGGTGTTTCTCTTCGGACCAATTCAAACATTGTCATTTTTTAATAGCTACGTGTGTGTTTTGTTGTATTTCCCTGGTAAGAAATACAATCTCGTCTTATCACTGTGTTTGCAAATGGATTTTTCCATAAATTTTTCTTGTTTTTGTTTGTCCTGTCAGTAGGGGAAGTCCCGGGAAAATAATGAATAACTACCAAAAGTGTTTGCGGCTTGAGCAATCTTTTGTATTTCGCTTACTATATATAGATATATATATATATCTATATTATTCTTTTTCGTTTTAAAATTCTGTTATTTTTATATATATTTTGATGTATTTTTTTTTAGCTATTATTTTATGAAAATAATCAGGCTAAACAACTGAAAAAATTGTTAGAATTTCAACCATTTGATATAACAAGAAACAAGTAAACTCGTTTAATGACTAGCTTTTCGTTTTAACTTATTTAAATGGTAAAGAGGAGTCTCCTTTTTGTAATAGTAATTAATTGTCTTAGAGAGGAGTAAATCTAATAAATATTGAACAAGAATTAGCCGAACCAAAGTTCTATATATTTTCCCATATATATGTATATATATTTAAAAGATGTTTGTTCTGCAATTAAAAATAAAAACTAAAGACCTTTCAGAAAAACCCCTTTTAACCCTATATTTTCTGTGTAAAATTCTCCCTTTTCTTATTTGAATTTCTAATTTAGATAAGCATTGTTTTAATATTTATCTCGTTTTTCTTTTTTTTTTTCTTGTAATAATTTGTTGTTCGTTTTCTTCCTATATAACGGTTATTATTTGTATGATTATTATCTGATGCTGCTTCTTCTATAACATAGAATATTTAAGAATGGATAAAATGCAGCTATGCTGGAAGTACTAGTAAAATTTAGTATCACAGTATTTTATATAAGATCAACTTTTCTTTATCCATTATATATGCGGTATTACTCAAGTCATTTATGTCGTCACATTATTCGTTTCTTCATTCCATTTGTTATTATTTCAAAAATAAAAACCAAGTAATGCAGGGGGGTTGGTTGTTGAAAAAAAAAAAAAAACCATAAGTAATACATGGAACTCAAGCGAAGTCTTCGAAGGGGAAATACTTACAGTGAGTAAGTTGAAACAAAAAAAATCTAGACAAATTTCTTATAATGTCAAATACATTTTCTGTGGCAAGATCTACTCTTACTCTAGCAATTCTTTAAAGAATTCGAGAAAGAAAAAGTCCGATATGATATATCGACCTAAATATATAAAAAACTTTGATATATCGAATTTTTATATATCGAAAACTTGGGAATTTAACTTTCATATATCGATATAATGGAAAATGATCCATTTGATGTTCTCTCTTTTTTTATTCCTCCAAAATATGAAAAAGAATACCGATTTAAACATTAAAATTTCTACATACGCGTCAAATAATTTGTAAATATATAGGTTTTTTTTTTATTCATACGTTTAAAAATCAAGCGGGAAAGGTTCTATGGAGTATATCGAGTTCTATCGATACTGAGACAAAAACTAGGATAGGATGATGCTGCTAATTTACGAAAAAGGATAGTTAGTTATTAGATAAAGATGACACTACAAGCTGCAGACTGTAACTAATCTATTCGGTTGCCTTCTAATTATCATAAAGAAATCTACATAAATCGTTAATTGATGAAATACCTTGAAAACGGTTTGAAAAGCCTAGGTTGTTATATATTATATGTATGTCTATATGATTTTGAAGAAAGTTGAAAGTACGTATGCAGATTCACCCTAAAGTCTACTTTTGATATTATTTATTATTATAAAGCGTGACTTTGTAAGGTTGTGTTATTAGTTGTTGTTATTATTATTATTGTTATTTTTATGTCCTTGCAAATAGCATTACTTAACGACATACAATTGCTTAATTGTTATTGTTATTTCTCGGTTTTTACTTTAAAGATTTTCCATACATACGTTCCAAAATTGTTTTCGTTTTTTGTTTGAATTTGTAATTACCACATTCCTCTCCTTCTCGTTAATCTCGTTAATCTCGTTAAATAGGCACAAACAGAAGAAATCTAATGAAAGCCCACCTTCATATTTATTTTCTTGTTAAATCTAAGCAGTGTAGCTAAGGCGTATATATATATATATTAAATATATTTATTTTTCTTTTCTTTTTATTTATTATTAGTTTTTTGTAACGAATTTGTTTAAAGAACGAATCGAGGGGAAAAAGTAACCAAGGTTGAGGGGATATGGAAGAATCCGTTTTGATATCAACAAAAAACGCCATAATACTCCTTTACTCAGTTCCAGCATAAAGACTACATTCTATTCTATAAATATTCTAGAGCCGTTTTTAATGGTTCGAGCATTAGCATCTTTGTGCTTGTTGCTGTTGTTCTTGTTGTTGTTGTTCTTACTGTTGCATTGTTGTTGTTGTTGGGAAAACAAGGTTGGCAGGTGATTATAATAAATATTATTACATTTAACTCGCTGTTTTTGCGAAAAAGAATTGTTCTTTTTATGTCTAAAATCTATGTCTTCTAACTCTATTAATTGCTTGCCGTTACTTTTGTCTTTTTTTATATAATAATAATAAATATTATATAGTAGTATCGCTGAATGCAGTCATTCGACAAGCCCGAACTCGTCTTGTTCGATTGGTTTCTTTAGCCAGCTGCCAAGGTCCTCGCGCTTAAAGGCCGAAAATAATTCTAGTTTCGCCGTCTGCAAAAAAAAAAAGAATTAATAATTAAATATAAATAAATATTTCTAATGGATATTTTGCAGGGACCCTCCCCCTCACCTGATAGTCCTTAACATTCGCCTTGGTCTGACCATAATCCGTGGTCACCTTGCGTATCGGTATACCCGGTAGATTCTTCATGAGAAATCCATATTTCACAAAGAATGCCTGCTTGGTGATCCGCGAAACTTGGCCACCAATGGTGCGGCCCGTCAGAGAGTTGACCACCTCCAGTTCGGTGTCCCCGATGGTCCAATTAATGCCGAAATTTGGAGCCTTGGCCTGATTTCGCGGCTCCGCCGAGGTGACCAAAGCCAGGCGTGGCTTATTTAAATGATACGGCGGCGGCAGACCCTGAATGGACTTCTCAATCCGACCGCAAACGGCACGGTACATGTGCTCCGGATGCAACAGGCTGCCCAGGACGATCGAGTGCAGGTATACGGGCTCAATAATGGAAGACAGCAAGGAACCTTGTATGCCCACGATGTTCCAGCGAGCGATTTTGTCCGAACAGGACATGGTTAGCAGGCGTTGTCCCTGGAGAAACAGATTTTATAACTTAAAATTCATAGGGTTTATAAATAATAATTATCTTACCTGCAATACCCCATCCCAGGTCTGTATGCCATCGCTGCTTTTCACTGGAATTGTGCCCTCTCCGGATTCTATTTTGGTGCGCAATTGGCCACGGGCTTTTCTGTTTTGTTTTTATTGTGTGTGTTTAATCGGAAATCGCGCGGCATTTGCAAGAAAATATATGGACATGAGAAAATATATATCATAATTATTTGCCTGATCGAGACGGTAGAGTTTCGGGTACATGCCAAGAGGGGAGAAACAAAATTTGATCCTTTCAACTTGACTGGTTTCTTTTTTGTTCTCTCTTCCTCTCTAAATGAAATATATATTATATATATATATATATATATATGGTATATATATTATATTTTCAATTAAATCATTTCTTATTCATTTTTCAAATTAAATTTAAATCTGTTGTTGTCCTGAAAATGATTTTCTTTTCTATATATTTTATAAATCCAGACTTGACTGAAATTCGTACAACTTCTTTATATATATATTATTTGTGTATTGTCAAAGGTTATTCGATTTGGGGAGTCTATGTATTATTTATGTTTTTTTTTTAATGCAGACAGACATTTGGGAAAGACTTGGGAAAGCTTCTATATGTCTTTAATATCTATATTCTATTTACTTTTGACTATTGTTTAGCGAAAAGTGTGTATTGCTTTTGAAAAATAATATATTTTTTTTGTGAAGAAAAACCATTTAAATCTCTTCTTAATATTTTTTCAAATAATCGAATATTGCCGAAAAAATACCGACAGTTTTCATCAAAAATCGATTTAAAATCGATTAACATCAATGTTTTTCCAGCTTTAAGACAAAAGTATGGTAATGTAATTTTCTCTAAAAAAAAAAAATAACATTTAAAATTTAAAATTAATTTTAACATTTTAAAATTTAATTTTCGCTAAAACAAATTACATTTAAAATTTAAATTTAATTTTTAAATTTTAAAATTTAATTTTCGCTTTAAAAAAAAGTACATTTAAGCCCTGGGTTAAAAAAAAAAATAAAGACAAGGCTTAAAATTATTTTAAAGCCTGTTAAATATATTTGTGAGCTATATATTTAAGCTCGTTAAAAGATTGCTATTGACCTTAAATGCTAAACATACAGTGGAGCCAGCATATACTTTGCAAAGGCAAAAGTCATCTGGAAAAAATGCACAAAAAATAAATAATAAAAATGATAAATAAAGAAACAACGCTGCTAACTGATCTGGCTGAAGGTAAAAGCTTATATATCTTTTCCGAACTTAAAATTAAAATTTATAAACAGATTTTTAAATGGTTTAAGGAGCTTCCAATATATATATATATATATATATATATATTTATATTATTTTATATCTTATTTATGTATATATTTTATATAAACAATAAAAAACCCGCTTTCTCTTCAACGCTTTTGCCTGCAATGTAGAAGCCAAGCTGCCTATAAGTTCTATAAAAGCTGATATAGGTTTATAACTAATACTATAATATATAAGAATTTATTTCTTATTAAGAATTTAATTATATAAAAACAAAAAATCTTCAAGATGCTTAACGCCAGACGATTTTTGCCAAAAACGACTCATGAAGCCTACAAATTATATAGGCACGCAACTGTATGTATATATATATATATAGATACATATATATTGGAAAACATATATATGTATAAATATATATAAATATTTATATAATATAAAAAAAACATACGATAACTATAAAAGGTACCAAAAACATATAAACAATTTGTATTTTTTTTTTCTCTAAATTTGTCTGAACTTTTCTTTTCCGGGAGAGTGTAAATAATTAACATAATATAAAACTATTGTTGTTGATGTTATTCATTTGTTGTTGTTCTTGTTGTAGTTGTTGTTGTTGTAATAATAAAGTAGCAAGTATTTATAAAATATCGGTAGTACCAACCTATTTGGATGTTTATCAACACCTGTGTCGTTTTCGTGAGGACTAAATATCCGTGCATCCCCACAAGGTGCTGTATTTATATACAAATGGAAATGTACCCCGGATTTTAGTTTATAAGGGTATTGCCCATCAGTATTCCTCACGAAAATCGACTGATATGCTGTGGCTAAATTTAAGAGAAAATTGAATAAGAGTAATCAAATTTTAAATTAAAGTAAAATTATATAGATTTGTGTTTTTTTTTTTTTTTTGTTTGGTTTTTTTTTTTTTGCATTCTTTCTTTTCACTAATACACAAGTATATATGAAAAGAAGTACGACCACAAAGCAAATACAAATACAAAGCGGACGGGCGAGGGGCGGAAAGCAAAAAGCCAATATTTGATAAACAAAAAAATACATAATTAAAATACATTAAAATTGTATCCTAAAAGTAATAATATCGATATATCAATCAAGTATTATTTGGTTTAAAATCCATTTTATGTTAGAAATATCGGACCAATATATGGGAAAGGTTACAAATTGAATCAGTTTTTCTGTATATATTTCAATAAATAGAAATATTTTTAATATTTTCTATAATATATCAAACCCTGTAGATTCACTTATTTAGGGGAAAGAAAGAAAAATCTTCACATTTCCAAAATAATAAAAGTCCTTTCTACGTTTAAATATTTGCTATGGAACAGCCAAAAAATAAAGTTTCACATAATTTCAAAGCCTTCACGTGGCTAAAAATTAAAAAATATATATATATATGAAAATAGTAATCATAGAGTAAAAGCCTCCGTAACAAGGGATAGCCTACCCTTAATTTGATTATTAAAACGGACAACCCTATATTTTAGCAAGGAAAAATAATAAATAAAACAAAATAATGTTACTTGGTAGCTCAATGAATAACTCCGCAAGGTTCTAATATTTATGTTTCTAAATTACTAAATTAAATTAAATATATTTTACCATACTTAGTTTTTATTTATAGCCATAACTTAGCATTAGCAACAAACAACTATACCCTGATTGCACTGAAGATCCAACTGGGCATATAAGTACTTGAGAAGACAACGTCTGGAGACTATTTCGGCATGAGAATCATTTAGGACAGCACCGTTCACACTCATATGCTCCCCGCTGACGCACTTGGTGCCCGTTGAAACTGAGATAACCTAGAGAAGAGCATATAATAGTATGTAATGTAATGATAAGCAATTAACTTGTACTTACTTTGGCTTCACAAAAATTCATGTTTTCAGTCATTACAATGCCCGCTAATACCTTTCGCCGCGAGTATGCCTCCTGGCCCTTGATTACCTCCATGAATTTCTCCAAAACCAGCCGCCCGATCGTATCGGCATGGATCTGTGGCAGCTCCATAGACGAGGACTTGTCGTCGATGGGCAGGGGCACGTTCTTCTGCGGCACAACCATGGGGCTGTACGAGATGTTGCACAGCGAAGCCAAAGCAGCCTTGGCCGCGGCATTCTTGGCCAGTTTCTTTGAAGGGCCTTCAAGAAGACAAATAATGCGGTTATGACACTGTCTAAAAAATTTGTTTATTAACTAAATGTTAATGCTAAAAATAGAAAATAAATAACAAAATAAATCAAGAAAAATAAGTATAAAAATAAATAAAATAATAAAATAAAAATAAATAATAAAATAAAAATAAATAATATAATAAAAATAAATAATAACATAAAAATAAATAATAAAATAAAAATAAATAATAAAATACAAATAAATAATAACATAAAAATTAATAATAAAATAAAAATAAATAATAAAATATAATAAAAATTAATTAAAAAAATAAATAATAAAATATAATAAAAATTAATTTAAAAAATAAATAGAAAATACAAAATAAAAATAAAATATAAAAAATTGCTATAACAACGGTCGAAATTCTACGCAGTTATATATTTTTGTTTATATTTATATTTTTATTTTTAATATATTTTTTTTATTATTATTTTTTTTTTTATTATTTTATTTGATTTGTTTTTTATTCACTATTTTTTGCCCTAAAACCTCCTCCAATAAGAACTCTAATTAATGAAATTTTTAAATGCAGTGTCATACCCGCATAATTAATAGACTTACCTGTTCCATCGAATTTCTTTTCATTTATGGTCACAGTCATCTTGAAACGACAATTATTCTGAGCACCGTCGATATTATTGCATTCGAAATTAACGTCATTGAAGAGCTCGTAGAGCAGCATGACCGGTCCCTTGTCTGGCACCTTCTTCTGGCCGTCCACAGCAATGGCACTCTTGCTCACATCTGGCAAAAACACACAAAATCAGAAGAGAATTATGGTTGACTGTTTCGTTATTGCTGAGATGCGGCTCTTAACCATCTATAATTATGTTCTCTTCAACCATATAGCATTATTATTATTATGATTATCATTGTTTTTTTATTGGAAGATAAATGCAAGGAAAAACATGTGGAATTAAATAATGCAAATAGCGAATAAATTAATATTAACAATAAAAAAAATTTGGAAAATAAGAGCATTATCTAATGAAATGTTTTAAAGAAATATATTTAATATAAAATAGGTAGTAAAACTGTTATATATTTTTTGGATGGATAAAACTTACACATTACAGGATTACAAGGGGGGAAATACCAAAAATTAGGCAAAACTGTCAGACTTTATTAATTGCAAAAGCAACAAAAAAAAGAAAAAATTAAACAAAAAATCGAAGTTTTAAAATAAAAACTTGAAAACTGTTTTTTGTTAAAAAATATTCTAATATTTTGGTAGACAAAAATACTAAAATTAAAAAACATACAATACCCAGACAATCAAGAGGAAATGTGCTTATAATATACCACTTATTATCATATAGAAAAATTTGTTAACATTTTAAATAGAAATTTTAAATATATTTCGGACAGTAAATTACGTTATTAAATATAGTCTTTAAAAATTATATATAAGGCTCTGGCTTAATTTTAAAAGATATCTACTTTAAAATCCCTCTAAACACAAACCACAATAACTTTAATTTTCCCAAAAAAAAACCAAAATAAATAAAATAAATTTATAATTAAAAAAGAAAGCAAACCCTCTGCTAACATTATTAAGACAGACTTCTTGAAGTAAATGTAAAGATTGTTGTCAATTATTGAAATCCCTTATTAAAAATTATGATTAACTAATAAAATTAAAAGATATTCAAAAACAAAAAGGAAAGTAAGGAAAACGAAAAATTTCACTAATACTTGCTCTGACTCATGCAAAACATTTGTAGACGCAACGTGGGTTGTTCAAGCGAGGTAAGGTTGGATTTCTTTTCAGTCAACATCAACGTCTCAATGTGTTCGACCAATTTTTGATTGGATAAATTTTCAATACCATTCTCAAGATGTTCATCGCTGGTAAAGTCCAGGTTGCCCGATGGCTTTAATGGCGACAGTACAGCTCCATCCTTGAACTGTATAAAGCTTCGTAGTGCGGTAGCAGCTGCTTCGATGCGTGCCACTTTTTTACTGCGTCCCTGGCCCAAATATTTCTGTCCATCGACCTGTGAATAGATAACAAAATATGTACAAAACAATATAAACAGTATTTAAGTATCCCTCATATGGGCTTTTTGAGGTTACATTTAGGGTTTCACATATCGATTTGTGACCCATGCTAAACAGATGCAAATATAAAACAACCTAAACGATTGTCTTTTTCGGTCTAAAGTGTACTAGTTGCTTGATATGCCATCTTAACGTCTAGCTGTCATGCACTTTTTTATTGCCCACTCACCCCCCTACTTATCGATCTATTGATATGTCATTTGGATGGGCTCGCGTGGAATATATATACATATATATATATAATATATGCATTCCGTAATGATGCCATAAACGAAATAGTTTTGAATATCAAGTGATTTTCATAAATAATGCATAAATAAACAGCAAACATATGTAAATGATATCGATTGGATATAAAAAGTCACCTATTAAGGGCTAGAACCTGTTGGGAATTTTAGTGCGAAACCGCAAGAGAAAGGGGTGCCGATTGAGAGGATCTTTTGATTCCCTGATTGATTTTAGTGGGACAACCATTATTTTTTAAACATACTTTTAGTGGAATGGTACCATCCTCCCCATTAAATCAATTCAAATATATTAAATATATGTTTTTAACTCACCTCAACGGATATCGTAAATAAGGGTGCGTGCACCGGACCAGTCTGTGACTCCAATTTGTAAATCAGTCCATGTCTTAACTCATTTAGCATTGCTACTGTATTCTTCGGCTGTGGTATGCGTTCCTTGCTTGTTTTCTTTTTTGGCGGAACTGTGGAAAGTTCAGAAATATACGTAGTAATCAGAATTATAAATGTAGTATATATATAACCTGGGAGATTCGGGACTTACCAGCATATTTTGGCATATCATAACGCCGTTTTTGTGGCGATTTTCGGTTATAGCCATTCATGTTGATTTCAGATGGTGCTGTTACCGGCTATATGGATATTGTATATATTAATAATAATAATATTACATTTTGAATTTAAATTTATTAAATTTATTTCCAGGATTTTGAATTTTGAGACAATCAAAGGACATGTACAGTACAACAACAAAGCATTCACAACTTTCCTTTTAAGGACCTGTTTCTTTATGTGGATGTATGTATGTTTTTTTAGAGATTGAAAGTTAATCGGTTTCAAATCAATTTTTTTTTATACAAAAGTATATTGATAATTTATATTTTCTTATTTATTAAGGAAGAAAATCAATGGTAAACGTATACAAATTTTGGAATATTTTCTTATTTCGATTATTTATATACTAGATGAAAAAACATCGATTTTTATCGATTTTTGCATAGAAAAGATATCGAAAAGTGTTTTTTTTTATTCAATTTGTATTATTTTAGTTAAAAAGCAGACTTAATAATACTTCTTACTTAATTTATTTAATTATTTTTTTTAATAATATTAAAATTGTTGTATTTTAATGTATTGTCAATTATTTCTACATACATACAAACACACAATATTAGTTTTTAGTCACGATTACGGCACAACAACATCGATACTATATGTATATTATATAGACAGTTATTACAAGACGATTTTACTATTAGCGTAACATAAAAAAAAAAACTGTAACTGTAAGAGAAAATTACTATATCCTGTTTCTAAGGCCTATATTTTCACTTTACAAAGTATATGTTTTATGTTCTGTATCTGTTTATATATATAACTCCTATTTTGGGCTGAGTTGGAAACGTGTCTACTTGGCTTTTTTTCCCTGCTTTTCATCAGTTTGTCACCATTATTTCATGTTACTTACATCGTAAGCCATATATGAGGAACGCATAATACGAGGTTTAAAATAAAAGCGTGACCTATAGCTAGCAAAGCTTGAAAATTGCTGTTGCTGTCGTTGATAATAAATGGAGGTCTTGGCTACACGCATGCCATGCTGATGGTAATGATGTTGGAAGTGAAAGGATTTATGCCACCCTCTCTGCCTTGGCTTGTAGGATGATACAGGATACATTTTGGCCTATTCTATTCAATATATTCCCTATAGTCGAGATAAAACAAGGACCGAGAACCGACGACCGAATATCGTGTTCAACTTAGCGACGACTGATGATGATTTTCGAGTTTCCCGGCTAAGCACTGACATTTAACTGACAACGACAAAAGCAATCTGCGGCTAATTTTATAGAAGGAACTGAAATTATGAAGAAAAAAAAAAAAAAAAAAAAAAAGAGATACATGTGTATAACACACATGCTGGTACGTGTATAGATAATTTGCACGACTAGCCCTGTGCATTTCAAGAAGCTCGATATTTATATACCCCTTTAAAGGAAGGAATATTATGGCTTTAAAATCCTTATAAATACTAAACAAAATGTGTGTTAAAATCTAAATTAAATCCTCATGAATGAAATAATTTAATTAACTGATATTTTATGGATTTTTCTCAGCTGTAAAGGATAATAATCCAACCCAAAGAAAATGCTGCAATTTATAATTTGATTATTATTGTTACAGTGTGCGCGCGCTCGTGTCGTGCAATTTTTCTGAGGCCAAGCTGATGCTGATGCTTTGGTGCTGATAAAAGCACAACTTTTGCTAGAATTGCCGCCGCTAAAGAAGGCAGATCGGAGATTTGTAGAATTAATGAAAGGTCGAAACGAAATTACATCAAAATTTGGATGCCGGTGGAGCGGTAATTGCTGCAGCAGCTGCAGCACCACAAACTCAGAGATGCATGAATTGCATTTGCGTATCAAAATTTGCAGTAATCAACGACACAGCATTTTTAAATAAATACAACTGTGTGTATATGTGTAAATTCTATACTTCGGGGTATACATTTTCAAATATCTCTATCTGAAGAAAATATATTTTTGGTCCCAACTTTATTTCAAATGGAATGAGCTTTGGTATATGTGAGGCTCTTGCCATACCAAGATATTAGTTTCCTAAAAAAAAAAAAAAACCCCCGTGTGAACAACTTAAGAATATTTGTAACTTATTTACAAGCAAAAATATTAAAATTAAAATTTAGGCATGCCAACATTGAGACTAAAGTTAAATGTGAATGGGAATAATTTTTTATATATTTAAAAATTCAGGAAATGCATGTGCTAGCATTATCAATGTGAATCGATTTGTAAACGATTGTAAAATCGATTTTTTCTTTAAAGCAAATCAAAACTTGTTAGGCTCGAGACTTCCTCTTAAAATTGTTTTGTTTTTGTCTTACTTTTTTTTTTTTTGGCATTTTGAATTCATTGCAACATATTTTTATATAACAACACACCTGTGTTTCGAGTGTCATTCGTGTCGGACGGACATTTGAGGGCACAAATTCGAAAAGTTTAATATAATCAAGATCAGTATTTGTGCATTAATACAAACTAGAAAATGCATGGTTATTAATTAGAATAATCTAATGATTATAATACTGAATTCATTAATTTCTATTTAGTCTACGCATAAGCCAGAATAATTGCAGGATTTGAAAAAAATCATAAAAAATAGACTTGTAAAAGTTTAAGAATAAGGAACAACATTTAGTTCTTTCACAAACATAATATAAAATACAGGTCCTGAGGTGTTATATGGTCTATAAAATCAATCTATACAAGTCTGGTTTTATAAAAAATGTATGTAAAATAAATGAATATCTTAATAATTCTTAAATATTTCAGTTTCAGTTTTACTGAACTTGATTTTGCTTTATTAAAATAAGAAAACTCCTTAGCTTAGACACCCCTGATCAATGTACAGACTTAATTATAGTACATAAACAATTAAGAAAGCAACATGATTTTTTTAATAAATCAAACCTTAACCCAAGCTTGACTGGAGAGGAGACATGCAGTGCGCTTATATGATGCGATAGAAGATAGAAAATTCAAATATGCAAAAATGCAGAAAATTCACAAAAATGCACATGCAAAAATATATAAACAAGGCAAGGAAAAATTGACTATTTAATGACGTTTTTCGTCTACTTACATGCTGGAGAGAATTGTTATTTGCGCTGTTTAACATGACTTTGGATACGAATTTCACTTTTATGTACTTTATATAATGTCTTTTGCTCAAATCTGTTGTGCTAATTTTTGATTGTGATTTTAAATTATGTCGATGAGATAACACCAATTTATTTTATTAATTGTAAACTCCAAAACTCCGATTTAAAATTAAAAAAAAAATATATATATATATATCAAACTTAAGCAGTTTCAAGAACAAAATAAATGCTAATTACTAGTTATTAATCAATTAAATATACAATATACAATATACGAGACAATTTCTGGTTTGAAGAGGGGAAAGCCTAACTGCGAAAATATTCTTGTCTAGAATTGTTTGATTAAAGAAACGCTAACTATAGCTTACAAGTATGCATAAGTCAAGAGCATATTTTCATTTCATGTAATAATTAGATTTTACACAAGTCAAAACGGGAAAACCAAAACAAAAACGTTTATTTTACACGCAAAATGTATAGTTTCGATAAAGCTGCCTTGACTTTTCAATTTGGCATCACTCCGACTAGCCGGAATCGTGTTACATTTATTATTTTGTGTTTTTTTTAACAACAAACATTGTTGTATGTTCCCACACAAAAAATACACATGTATGTATTGTATGTTGTCTTGCATGTTTTTAGTTACATGATTTAATCGATTTTCGTACACTCACTCTCGGGTATTATGGCCTATAGCATATACTATAGCTATAGTTAGCCAAATACTTTGTCAGCACAATTAGGTAATTAGACATTACATACACGTATGTATGTATGTACATACATACATATGTAAATTGTCAAAATTCACGCCTTTTGGCAAAATGTAAAATCAGACTCGGTGTCACCTTTTTGTTTTTTATTTACCGCAATTGCACATTTTCGACAAAGATACATATGTACGTATGTAGGTATGTGTATGTGTGCTCTGGGTACGACCCTATTGAGTGGGTTACAAAGCCAGAGCAGAGAAGAGTGAGAGAGAGAGAGAGTATGCATGCGTATGCTGGCCAAGAAAGCGAATCGGAAAAGCACCACTCACTGCAATGCAGGCGATGCAAAGTGAAGGAAAACCTTTTCCTCTTCCATGTGTGTGGTACGGGGGACGGTACCTCGTAATGGGTTACGTCGCACTTTTCCACACACACACACACACACATATACACAGGCAGGGGGCCGGAAAACTGCACCAAAAGGTGGGATTTTCGAATGGTCCACTCCCCCCAGCTTTTCCTTAGTGGTCAGCATTAGTTTACATGCGAGGGATGTCATGTAATGTAAATAAAGAGAGTATGTCCGTCGCATGTCAAGTTATTCTTTCGAATTATCGCAATATTTATCAACTGCTCCTCATCCTCCTGCTGTTTGTCCCGCGTATTTGCATCTCGTTCGCCCTTTTATTTGCATTAATGCCCAAAATACAAAGATAAAATACATAGATACACTTTGGCTTCGTATGTATGTGCACACACATGCATACTCTAGTGTGAGTGTGTGTGTGTGTTGGTTTTTGGTTGTGCCAATGGTTTTGTTCTTTTTGCTACTGCATACCTTTTTTTGCGTTTGCTTTTGCTTTGGGAACGAGCTCTAATTATTGATTTTTACTTCGCTGTATCGGTAGTGTTTTTTTTTTTTTGCATTTAACAAGCCAGAAAATATATCGTATGTACGTTCTTCTTGCTTTCTCTCTTAATGTTATTTATTATCGCCGGCGGAAGAGGGGGGGATTCGGATTCGCCGCCACTGCTATTGTTTGGAGACCCGTGTGTATATTTTGTTTAATTCGGAGCGGGCACTTCGAGATATAAAAATGAATGAAGCGCACGCACACACACAGCACACAGACACACACAGCCCTGCCGCCGTCCGAGCCCTTGCAGAAATAAACAAATCAACTTTGTTTCCTTTGATCCACGGCGCTATATCCTCGATTGCGTTAGGGGATAACGGAGAAATACATTCGCGCTGCACTACTTAATATTACTGATTGGCTCGTAGAAAAAAAATAACAATTAGTTCACGGCGTTAGCGACATTCAGATGTTTGGATACAGTGTTGCCAGATAACGAATTTGGCTTTACCCCTAAAAAAAAACCTTCCTGTAAAATCTACGCTTTCGCGGCTTCTGGGCACACTAAAACGCCGAGACCCTCATGGCAGCGCCAGCTATCGATTTTCCACCAGTGCTGCCAGATTATCCACAACGAAAAGCGTTAAATTTAAAAACAGCACTAATTAGAAAGATTTTCTTTTAATTTTTTGAACTATAAAAAATATATATAACACATATATAGCATATATATATATAGCACACATACATATGCACAAACACTTATCCATGCCGGCCGGCGGCCGTCACTTCATACTGGAGATGTTAAAACCAGTTGGGAATTACATATAAGTGCACACGTGTAAGATTTTTGGCAAAAAAAATTTAGAGCGAATTCGCCAAGATTTTTATGAAAATTTTAACAACAAAAAAAGGTCAATTCGCCCTACAATTAAGAAAGGATCTTTAAGTAATCGCCCTAAATTTAAAAAATAAAAAAAAAGACTCTAAAAAAATATATTTATTAATATTTGCTTTGGTTTTAACGTGTCTTGGCCTAATTTTTTTTTCTTAATTAGTAAGTAGTGTAGTAATTTCCTAAATAAATTCAAAAAATTAACCTTAAGAAATAATAATTACGGTTTCTTACCTTGATTCTGGCGTGCCTTGTCTTAAAATATTTTGTTTCTTTATTTTACATAATTTCTAGATAATTTCTAGTTTTATGGCGAATTTTCTAAAATCTAGGAAAATATTTATATGAGGTACTAATCTCGCCAGATATTTTTTTGCCCAAAAGCCTATCTTTTACAGGTGTTTTTTACACCAGTAGTATCTGTGAGATAAGCCCAGCGACTCGTGGATACAAGAAAAAGAATCAATGAATGGTCAACGCAAGGTGAGCGCCATGAAGCCCCCACACACCTGTAACTTATCGTTGCTTTCTATACATTTATTTATTATTTATTATTTATGCTTTCTCAGTGGAAGATAGTGGCTGCGATGTAGGTGGAAAAATGCAGCCAGCGAGTGCCAGCGATAAGACACAAACACTTCTCACTCTGAGCCACTATAAAGACATGGAATACCACCATGGAGGCCAGCACAAACCCACCAAGATGCAGTCAAGAGTCATCATCATTCTCCTACCACTGCTTTTGATCCTCTGGCTGGGAGCAGGAGAAGCGGCTATCAGCAAGTCCTCGCCGCTGGCCAATTGGCGTTTCAGTGATCCGCACTACACCAGCAATCAGTATGCCAAGATCCTGGGCGAATCTGGCCTGGGACATGATCCCGATGACAAGGATAAGATGAATGTGGGTATTAATCTGAATCCGGAACACCTGCAGATTCAGTATGTGGACTATCAGCCGCAGTGTCAGGCTGGGGGAGTGGCCGTCTGTGCCACCAATGGCACTGATAGCTTCTATTTCGAGAACGATTGTCGTCTGGAGGCGCACAACATGAAGATGTTGTTTCAGTATGGCACAGGTGAGTCAGGAGGAGAAGGAGGGGGAGTCTCTCTCCGAGAAGCTTTATCTGATCTTTCTCTCTTTTTGCAGAACTGGAGCCCACGGAGATGGAGCGCTGCCTGCCCAGCTGCCAGACCATGAAGTGTACTCCAGTAGAGCGGCCAGTTTGTGCGCTGGCCGAGATCGGGGGTGCAGTGCCGCAGACCTTTGCCAATGAGTGCGAGATGCGTCAAAGCGAGTGTCACACAAAGCAGGGTTTGTTTACAAATTTAATTAAAATTTAATTTATTTATATTATTAATCCTAATCCTTCTCCCTTCTAGTCCTGCGAATCCTTCACCAGGGTCCCTGCCATCCGCCCACCAAAAGTCTGCGTAAAAAGAAGCAGCGTAGGAGCAAGAAAAAGTCCTTGAAATCCTCCTCGAAGCTAAGCAGTCAGCCCAGGAAGGTCTACTACCTGATGGGCACTCCTCCTACTCCTACTCCTCCTACTCCTCCTCCTCCTCCAGCTCCTCGTCACACTGCCATCACCACATCACCAAGACTGATCAACAACAATAGGCGTTTGCTTGGCAGGCCACCCAGGATTACCACAACTCCCAGGTCGATGCCCACTAGGTTGACCAGCACCAGTCCCTCGCCCATGCAGTTCCAGCAACTAAGAGGTCTGGCTAATCCCATGGTCTCCGTTTCCCGGGCTGTCGATGCCTACAATGTGTACAACATACCCGATGTGGGTCAGGATTATGGTGAGATCACGGACTCCTCGCTGTCGCTCTACCTGCCGGGAGTGGGTCGGGTCACAGAGGCGTATACCACCAGCAGGAGCAGTAGCACCACCACGTGGGGAATCACTCTGGGAACCACTCTTTCACCAAGTATTAAAAGCACCACGACTACTACTACCACCACACCGAAACCACTGATGACCACCACCAAACGTCGGGTGCTGATCATGGTGGAACCCATGGCCACCACTGTGGAGCCCTTGCTGCCAAGCACCCAAGCGTCGATGGAGAAGCAAAGCACAGTGGCAGACCTTGAGGCGGTTACCCTTGGAGCAAGTACCACCACCCAGGAGTCGACGACCAAGATAAAGACCACTTGAGCATCACAGGAGCGGCCTTATTTATATATTTATTGTGAATATTTATATAGATAAGTAGCGAATAAATATTTTAATTAATTCAAAAAGTAAGTATCTATAGCCTAGCACGAAGATCGATCATAACTCAGCCAAAAATGCATTAAATTCAATTTGGAAGACAGTTTTGTGTTAGTTTTTAATATGTTAACAAATATGCATACTAAATTTAATATTAAAACAAAATAAAAATTTTTACCAATTTTCGGGAAATTTAATGATGTATAACACCTTGTTAAATTTAAAAAAAAAATTTCAAAAATTTTTTTTTTCTTCAAACATGGCTAAAACGATTCAGCTGTTGATGCTGATCAAGACTCCTTCAATGTGTTTCAAGCTTCAAACTAAAATAATAATACCCTGTAAGGGGTATATTTTTACATTTTTCACGAAATTTCATGGATATACATACATATATGTATACATATATATATAAATAAAATTATATAAAATGTATATATATACATATATATTAATTAAGTTTATAGTTAAGTTTTAGTTAAAAAGAAAAAAACAAACATCAATTGTTCATCTCCTGTTCCAATTAAATTATATAAATATATAATAATTTTATATTTCATTTATATAATTTAAAATATATAATTATTATAATAAATATTTTATATGATTTAATTAGAACAGGAGATAATTAATTGATGGGTTTTTGTTTTTTTGAAAAAAAAAACCTTACCTAAATTGTTTTTAGAGAATTAAAAAAGAAATTTGTTAACTCTTAATTTCTAAAAAGTAAAACGCAATACTGAAATATTTTTTATGAACTTTTGTTTATTTTTTTGTTTTTTTTCCGATTTTCTTTGTTTTTCTTTACTTGTTTTTTGTTGTTTTCAGTTTTCTTGAGTTTTTTTTTAGTTTTTATATTCAATTTTTTGTTTGTTTCATTAATACTAAATCTGTGTGTGTGTGTGTGTGTGTGTGTGTGTGTGTGTGTGTGTGTGTGTGTGTGTGTGTGTGTGTGTGTGTGTGTGTGTGTGTGTGTGTGTGTGTGTGTGTGTGTGTGTGTTGTGTATGTGTACGCATTAAAGGTAAAATATGTTTTGTTATCAATGTTTTCAATGCTTTTCCATTTTCTCTTTTGCTTGCTGTTACATAACTGCACCTTCCTCCTCCTTTTATTATTAATTATGGGCTTACTAAAAAGTGTGTTCTTTTATTATATATATATATATGTGTGTATATATATTTATATATTTGTATCTGTAGGCTAAGAACGCTACGAAGGGGGGGGAGAGAGTTACAGCTAGAGTCATGTGTAAATGTTAGGCGATCCCAAAAATGTTTGTCCCGCCAGCTCCTGCTCGGCTGCAATTAATAATAATTAATAATCACTAATTATTAATTATTATTTGTTTATTATTAGCGGTAGGCGCTTAAGGCTAAGGATCGTTTACTTTTTTTTAATATTTTTTTTATATAGAAAAAGTGCTTTTTTTAGTTGTTTTTTTTTTGTTTGCTATATGTTACATGCTGTCATAACACCTAAGGGTTTTATGACACTGTGACAGACTTGTGTCATAACGCCCAAAGGGACACATTGTTTTGTTTTTTATTTTTATAGGTACAACAAAAGTACAACAATTAATTGCTAATTAATGCCAAAGAAAAACGCATCCTTTGCTCGAGATTTTGGGCACTTTTGATCAAAAATTGGACTCGAACTGGCTCGTTAAAATATAATATTTATTATATTATATTATATTATATTTCTATTTAATGTTGTGTTAGGTTTTCTTTAATTAAAAACTTCATTTGTTTTTTGTTTGTTTTTATATTGTTTTTTTTAATGTATTTTGTATTTAGTTTTTCTCAAGTTTTATTTCGCTTTCGTACATTTCTCTCTCACTGAATTAAATGCTAAAATTAAGTATAGAAAAAAAAAGGTATCTCTTTCTTGTATATATATATATATATATATATAGATATATATATATATGTGGTATTTTCTGATGTATGCTTCTTCTGTTTATATACTATATATATTTAGGGTTTATTTTGTTATAATATATAATTCCTTCCTACTCTCCTCACACGCTCTCTCTCTCTTCTCTCTAATTTACACAAAACGAAATGAACCTTGCCAGCGACAATATAACAACTGAGGGGGAGAATATATAGGGGAAGACTTTACTATATACAAGAATTAATTGGAATCCTGTCGTTAGCTTTCACATAGATAGTTGCTAGCATAATTCCCACTACTCCTTCCCCTCAAATGGAGCTATATTTACACACACAGAGGACACACACTTGGGAGGCTGGATAGATGGAATGGAAAGTGAGGCTGAGACTTTGGAAGACAATGCAACAGACAGACTGGACTGGGGGACTGGGGGACTGGGAGGCTCCCACATTATATAGCTTACTGAATGAATTGTCACTGCAATTTGTTGTTGTTGTTGTTGGGAGAAAGGTTCTCTCAGGATAAAGAAATTATAAATTATTTGCTGTTTTTTTTGTTTGTTTGTTATCTTCCGTTTTTATTACATCTTTTCTATTTTCTTGTTCCGTTTCTTGTTTGGTTTTTTCTTCTTTTTTAAATTAGTTTTTGTTTTGAAATTTATATTTATTTTATAATTTTTACGGGACTGCATCGTCGTTACATACAAAAAATTTCGTTTCTACTTAAGAACTACATTTGTTGCCTTTATATATATCCATCCAGCTCGGCTTCCTACCGAAGCCTCTCCTTTAACCATGCTCTCTCTATCTCATCCTAGTCATGCGTGTGTGTGTGTCTGTGAGATATAAATTATAAATTACAACTGTTGTGTTTGGGTAAAAAAAAAAAAAAAAACAATGATTTAAAATTGCAAGTTTTACAAAAAAAAAAAAGAAGAATATATATATTGATTTCTCGCTTCTGTTTTGGGATTCTTCTATTTTGTAAATTTTCGTTTTGTTTGTGGTTTTTTGTATAGTTTTTAAATTAGTTAACAACTCTAAGCATAGGTGTGTTTATACAATGAAGGGGGAAAAAATCTTACCAACTAAACTTGCCTATACACGTGAATTAATAATATTAAACATAATAAGCTTTTGTTTTTTGCTTTTTTGTTTTTGTTTTTTTTTTTTTTTTTTGGAACCACAAGCAATGTCCATCATAAACATAATCGTACTCGTACCATCCTCGTTCTTAATATTTAATCATTAATCGTTATTATCCGCTTAATAGTTGGTAAATACACAATCATAATAATCGTAAGTTAAAAAAATGTGTGTGTGTGTGTGTTTCAAAAAGGAAATTTGCTGCTGCTGCTGCTGCTGCCGCCGCCGCTGCTGCTCTCTGGCCGCTCTCTCCTTGGCTGCTGCTCTGCCTCTCTCTCCTCTCTCTCCGCTCTCTCTCCTTTCGTATATGTTTTATGCATATATTAGAGATACTCACTAAATATACGTATGCTTAGTTACGCCTTAAAACCATGCTTCTTAAATAGATGCTTTTGTTTTTCTTTTGTTTTTATTTGGGAGGCTGCTTCTGTCCTAGCTCCTCTTTTTGTTGCTGTTGTCCAACGTTGTCCGTTGCTGTCGCCTTGGCCCTCGCCGCTTTGTGGTCTCTATGGAGGCGCTGCTGCTGCTGCTGGTTGAGAAGGTGTTGCCGCCGTTGCCTTTGCTGGCCTTGGCCTACAGCGTCTCTTCAAAGGCAGCCATGAGATCGCTCTGCATGTTCATATCGATTTGGCCAGCCAACTGCAAGACAAGAGAGTTTGGAGAGTTTAGGTTTTGGAGAAATACAATTTTTTTGAGATTTTGGAGAGTTAAAAGCTTGCAAGGTTGAGTTTGGGGAGTATACAGTTTGGAGAGTTTGAAATTTTGGTGAGTTTCTATATGGAAGTTTAGATTTTGGAGAGTTCGGAGTTTAGCTTTTGAGGTTTGGAGATTGGAGAAATTATAATTTAGAGAGTTAAGAGTTTGGAGAGGTTAGCGTTTAAAGATTTTAGAGTTTCGAAAGTTTAGATTTGAAAGATTTTCGATTTTGAAGAGTTTAGAATTTTGTAAGTTTGGAGTTTTTGGAGTTCAGAGAGTAACTCTAAGGGTGTGACTTACCGCTTCGCGCCTGCGCCGCTCCTGCTCGGCCCGCCGCTGTTCGGCGCGCTTGGCGGCCGCCCGATCCTGCGGCGATTGCTGTGCCGGCGAACTCTGGCCCTGGCCGCCCGGCGATGCCTTAATGTCTTCCACCCGCGATATCTGTGGCTGTGCATCATGAACACTTTTCCTTTAATTAGAAGAAATTTTTTCAATTTTAAATTTTAAAATTCTATAGTTTTTTGCTTCGCCTCTCACTTACCTTCCGCTTTCCATGGCGCCCAGGGGCGAGGCGGCCATTATGACCTGGGCAGCGACACTGGCGGCCACATGCTGCGCCATCTGAGTAGCTGCAGACACCTGCTGGCCATAGTCCAGGGCGCCGCCTCCCATGACATTACTGCCGCCGACAGTGCCAGTGCCTCCTCCAGCGCCACCGCTGCTACCCTGGCTATTAGATCCTGGTCCGCCGCTGCCTACCATGGCTCCTACGCTGCTGTTGCTGTTACTGCTTGCGGCACCGCCGCTGCCAACGCCACTGTTGCTGTTACTGCCGGCATTAAGCAGGGCGGCAGCAGCATTACTATTGCTGTTAGGATTGCCACCACCGCCACCGCCGCCGCCGCCGCCGCTGTTGGGTCCACCTGTGCTGGTAGGACCACTGTTGCCGCCGGTGCCACCGCCACTGCCCCCGCTGCCCGCGCTGCCGGGTCCATTGCTATTCGCCGAGTTGTTGCTATTGTTGCCATTTCCAGATTGACCGCTGCCGGAACGCTCACGGTCTCTGTCCCTTTCCCGCTCACGTTCACCCCTCTCCCGCTCACGTTCTCCGCTGGCCTGGCCACCGCCTGCTCCTCCCCCACTACTGCTGCCTCCGGAGGCATTCGAGGCACTGGAGGCCACTGAGGATGAGGTGGGTGGAGCCGCCGAAACAGCCACAGCCGCTGCCTGCGTGGCGGCAGCCGAAGAGGCGGTTACTGCTGATGCTGCTGCTGCCGCTGCCGCCGCTGCTGCGGCTGCTTGCGATGCTGCAGCAGCTGCTGCGGCTGCTGCTGATGAGGAGGAGGAGGACGAAGATGAGGAGGACTTGTGATGCTTGCGTTGCTGCTGCTGCTGCTCCTTTTCGGCAGCCTCCTTTTGATGCTTCTTCTCCTTCTCGGCCGCCTCCAGCAGCTTGAGGCGATCGCGTTCTTTGGCTTTGTTGCGGAACTGCTGGAACGAGTCCATGGCCGGCTTGGGCTTGCTGCTGCTCGAGCTGCTTGATGTGTGCGACGAGGGAGAGCTGGCCGAGGCCAGAGAGGACCAAGAGCTGGCATTCTTAAGGTTCTGTTCCGCGGCCTTGAAGGCCTGCACCTGCTTGCCCTGGAAATTGGCCGCCGCGGCCAGCATCATGTCCAGTTGCGACTGTTGCGGGAGCATGCCCTTTTGGTGTTGTTGCTGCTGCTGTTGGAGATGTTGCTGTTGCTGGAGATGCTGTTGCTGCTGCTGCTGCTGTTGCTGCTTGTCCGGCGGACTGGGCATCATCGACTCTATGGGCTTGGGTATGATCAGCATTTTGTTGGTGGCCTGCTGTTGCTGTTGCTGGAGATGTTGCTGCTGCTGCTGGAGATGTTGCTGCTGTTGTTGCTGCTGCTGCAGTTGCTGTTGCGTAAGCTGCTGATGCTGCTGCTGGTGGTGTTGTTGCTGGTGTTGTTGCTGGTGGTGTTGCTGCTGCTGCTGTTGATGTTGTTGCTGCTGCTGGTGTTGCTGTTGATGCTGCTGCTGCAGCGTGTGCTCTAGATCTAGGAATGCTGAGGCCGTCATGTTGAGACTATCAAAACCAGGCATGCCAAAGTCGGCCACATTGAAACCGTTATTGTGCGCCTGCTGCTGCTGCTGCTGTTGCTGCTGCTGCTGGGGATGCTTCTGCAGGTTTGCCGTTGCCGCCGCCATGTCCAGCACAAAGTTCAGCGGATGATTGCCATTCATGCCGCTGACAGCATCCGTTGATCCCTTGATCAGTAGCTCATTCACATAGTCCAAGTGGGCAAAAGCCTGTTGCTGCTGCTGCTGTTGTTGTTGCTGCTGCTGCTGAGCCCCATCCGGCTGCATCAAAAAGTTATCCGTTAGCGGTAACCCTGACGACTTACCCGTGGAGCCGGCACTGAACTCCAGCGAGGCCAGTGACTGCTCCACGGGATCATCGAACTGTGGTATCTGCTTGAGACCCGCAGACAACGAGGCATTGGCCATCACATCCCCATGGACGCCCACTGGATGACTGGTGTTTGTGTTCTGAGCCCCATTGTTCTGGTTGCTGGACAACAAAGCAGCCGCCAGTGCCGTATGATGCTCGCCCAGATCACCGCCAATGCCGCCGGGTGGCTTGTGCAGATTGCTAGCTATCCGTATGCCACCGCCACCGGCAGCCTGGACACCTCCGCCTCCAGCACTGCTGCCGGGATAGCCATGCTGCTGCGTGCCCAGATTAACGGAAACGGAAACTGGCGGCACCTTGCCCAGATCTTCGTTGGTTGCACCGTTCTTTGCTGCTGCAGCAGCACCAGCCGAGCCAGGACCAACACGCACTGGCCCAGCACCGTGCAGCATGTTGCCGCCGCCGCCGCCACTGAAATTGCTGCCGGGCAGCGTCGTCTTATTGTTATTGTTGAGCATGGCGGCCGCCGTCAGCGGATTGGCATTGCCAAACATGTAGGCTGTAGACAAGGGGAAGGAGGAAGGGGAGAGCAAGGAGGAAGAAGGTACTCAGTTAGTTACAAACTTGAATAAAGGATTAATCCGGCAAAGGAAATGATTCAAGGACATTACTTACACGTGTGTGATGTGGGTGTATTGGCGTTCAGGACATGCTCCAGGTTCATCAACGAAATTGGCGTGAGACCGCCGCTTGGAACGCTGCCGCCTCCTGCTGCTCCTCCTCCGGCGCCGCCCAGGACTGTGGTCAAACTAGGATTATTTACCTGATATATCCCGGCAAAAGGATAACACAAAACAAAAGGGAACAACGAAGGGAAAGAGAATTAGGTAATGAATAAATGTTACATTCAAGACTCAAGTTGTTATTACAACATTCAAACTCAGTTACAGTGTGTTTATATTCTGGTTTTTAGTTCTTCTCTTTGGATTTGGCAATGGAAATATATATATTAAAGATTGATTAAAAAAATAAAAAACGAAAAAATCTATTTAACGGACTTTTTCTTTCGATAAACAAAGCTTAAGCCAAAGCTTAAATACAAGAGAGAAAAAGGAGAAAGGCTCTTCCAGAGAGTGGAACTTAATAAGTCTGTTTGCTTGTACATTGCAGGCAAAGCTTGGAAAGGAATCAACAAAGAGTTAAATTTTCTCTCAAATTTTTAATGTAATAAGAAAAAAAAATCATTAAAAATTAAAGGTTCTGTAACATTAACAAAATTGTAATCCATATTCCATTGCCAAAAATTCCATTGGTGCTTTTTCTGCCTGTCTGTCTGCGGTCCTCCCCAATTATTTAATTTTTTATTATATATATGTCCCATATATATCATTATTATATAGTCCTTGTTACTTACATTGCTGCCATTCGAGTCTCGGGACTTTTTTTTGCGCGGCGGTCGCTCATCACCGTCACCTGTTTCAGGAAAAAGGCAGAAGAATACACAAATAAGCACAAATGTCAAAGGAGCAAAGGAGATCATGGAAAGCAGGAAAAGCTAAAGGAGCTAAGGCGCCAGGATGAATCCTATATGATAATAAGTTTTAGTTCTTTTATAAATATTAAATACAAATTGCATTTTAAACTATTATAAATTATTTGAAAACAGTTTTCTAGAAGACTTACAAGGTTTCAGGATGAAATTGTCATATTTGATCCCTAAACCTGAACATTTTCTTAATTAATTCATATAGTGGGATTCATCCTGGTGCTGGTATAGAGATTATATATGTATGTACATATATAGCATACAAACAGCACATGATCTACAGATATGTTTATAGATTTTAGATTATAGGTGTCTTTAAAATACCTCTTACAATGCCGAGTTTCGATGAAGCAATTGTGTTTCGTGATGGGTTGGTGACGGGATATCGGTTATCGGGTTATCGGAGCTCTTCTCTTCCTATCTGCCTTTTTCGCCCACACACTCTCTTCTTTCTCTCCCTCTCTTTCTCTGTATCTCTATATTTATCTGTATCTGTGCTTTCTGCAGAAGGGGGGAAAAAAAGAACAGCAAGACCCCCGAAAAGCTCGTCCTGTCTCACTCCACACCAGCAGAAAAGGCGCCAAAATGTATAATCGATATCGATATAATCGGGAAAATGGAATTGCAACCAAACCAAGCTCCAATCGATTTTTTATCGGTTTTTTCACTTAATTATATGTTTTTAATTCAGTTAAATATTTTTTTCTTCCTGTGAATAGAAATGGGTAGTTTTGGGGTGGGGCGGGGATAATGAGGAAACACACGTTGTTTTTTTTTTTTTTACTTTTTTAATAAACATTTTCTTTTCATTTTTCTTCTCATTTTTCGTGTTTTTTTTTTTCTTCTTTTTTGTTTGTTTGTTGTTGTATTCATTGCGTTTTTTTTAGTTTAGTTTTTAGTTGTTGTTTGTTGTTGCCATTTTGTAATAATAAATATTATTATTGTTTGTGTTTTTTATTTTACTATAAATATTTAAATGTATGCTTGTTTATGTAAGTTTTTTATAATGCTAAATGTGTGTTTGTGTTTGTTGTGTTCCTGTTATGTCTCGTCTATGTGTGTCTCCCTTTCTTCTTGCTTTCCCTAAGATTTTTACTATTTATCTCTGCGTTTATTTTATTTTATATTTTATTATGTATCGGCTTGCCTCCCCCCATACTTTTCCTTTATCTTATATATATATATAAATATATATACTGAAATTGAAACCAAAAATGCACTGTTTGTTTTATTTTTTTGTTTTGATTTTAATGTTTTTTTTTTCTTCTTTCTTTTTTTATGTTTTTTTTTCACAACGTTCCTTACGAAATTGTTCTTACAAGACTCGTTTTTTATTTTTTGAGCGTGTTTACTGCCATTTTCTTCGCTAGTCCTTAACTAAAAGCTAAACAAAAAAAATAAACACAAGTATTAAGCTTACAACAAAACAATCTCACAATGCAATGGGGGAGAAGGGGTTTTCGATATAGACTTCGAGTTGGAATTGGAATTTTAACCGAAGGGTGACTTGACTGAAGCAAGGAAAATATACAAGAGCTAATCGGTCGATAAATAAAAAATTGAAAAGAAACAAAAGTAAAGAAAACGCGCAAGTGGTCTCAAGTAAAACCTAAATGTAGAATTGCTCGAATTCTTCTGCCTGTTCTCAAACTTCTTCTGACACTGCTTGCTTTCTCTACTTGCTCTCTTTCTCAGATTTATCTTCAACTTGATTTTTTTAAAGTAATATTGATTACATTGTGTGTGGCTGTTTCTCTTGTTTGTCGTCGTTTATTATCAGTTTGTTGCTCTTGTTGGTTTCTCGTTCGCTTCCATTTTTCCTCCTTGCGTTTTCATTTGATTTAATTAAATAGTACAAATTTATATTTAAATTGATTTTATGCATTCATTTCTTATTTATTTCCATTGCATTATCATCGTTTATCATTAATCAATCCTCCTCCTCTTCTATGCATTTCTTGTTTTTTTTTTTTTTTTTTTTTGTATATTTTTGTATATATATAATATATTTTTTCTTTTCTTTTTTTTATTATATTTTGAAAAAAACGTGCAAACAATGTGTAAAGGGGAAAGCCGACAGCCGAAAAATAAATAATAAAATGCTTTCAAATTACATTTAATTATTTGTTTTCTATTTTTTCTTTTTTAGTTTTTTTTTTTTTTTTTATTTATACCTCTCTCTGATTTTGATCAATGTTTAGCTGCTGGATACATCTATGTAAATATGTACACCCTACTATATAGCTTTGTATGTAGAACTAGTTGGAGTTTGGATATAGGCCAAAAGAACTCTACGTATTACGTACGCTTGGAGAGAGCTCTTCCTGTCGTTACGTTCCGTTACGCTTCTCTCGTTTACCGTTATTATAACGTGACTACTAACAGACAGAGACGAAAACAAGGACAAGTGCGACAGAAGGAAAGAGCGACAGAGTGTGGGAGAGAGAGTTCGAGCCACACATAGGAAGTGGGAGAGAAAGAGATTTGAAAAGGGATGGAATCCTGATTATTTCTATTACTCTATATGGATTTCGACTGTTCCCATTTTCCCTTCTATACATTCTTATTAGCACATCTAACCTTTTCCCTTAGCTAATCGGAGGAAGGATATCAAGTTGATGGAAGTTACTTGGAAGCATTTCTTTCATATTTCTTTGTTTTTACACATAAATTAAATGACAACAACGATTATAAGCGATATATATATATATATGTATATATACTCATATATATATGAGTGTGTGAGAAGGATAAGAAGGATAACGGAGGCGAACTAGAGTTCACGAATTGAGCTAGTTGTCGTGTGTTCCAGTTCCATTTTGTGCCAGCAGGAAACGCGGGATGGGTTTAGGTTATGTAACAAACGGTCTAAACAATAAATAACGGAGTCATTTTAAGTCTTAATATGGGTGTTTTTTAAATGTTCTATCCCCCTGACTGTTCTCTCTCTCTCTCTCCTTTTTGGTCTCTCTCTGTCTTGTATCTTCATTCATTGCCACACTTTACTTGTTCTCTCTATCCCCCATTACGTTTACTTTTTTCTCCTTACGTTTACTCTCTCTCTCTCTCTCTCTCTCTCTCTCTCTCTCTCTCTCTCCTTACGTTTACTCTCTCTTTCTCCTTACGTATTCGATCCTTACGTAGTTTTTTGTTTAGTTACGCTTTTGTGGTTTTGGTGTTTGTTTGATTTCTTTCTTATTTTTCTCTCATTTCTTTTCTTTTTCGATTTCGATTTCGTTTTTTTGTTTTTTGAAGCTTTTCATACTTTCTTGGTTTTTACACATTGTCTGCAAGTGTATCGAGAATTTTCAAATATATATTTTGCATATTGGCTTTTTCTATATACTCTTTAGACATATATACATATATAGATATATATAGATACATATAAATATATATAAATATATATATACATATATATATGTGGTAATTTTGCTTGCATTTTTGGTTCAATCAGTTTTTCATATTATTATTTTTGGGGGTTATTATTCATTGTTTCATTTTCATTATTATTATTATATTTTACACATAGTTCTTTGAGGTTATTTTTTGTGGTTGTGTGAGTGTGTGGGTTTCAAAAATATTACAAAAAAAAATCAAGTTATGAAGACCGATAGAAGATGTTTGTGTGAGGGAAACATCGGGAGATTGGACTAGAAACATTATGGAATTGGCACAGAAGGTAACCTAGAGGGGGGTTTGTTTTAAGAACTGATTCCACCGGGCAGTGCATGGATGATATAGATTAGGAGGGGACTAGTTGCCTTGAGATGAGGTGAGGAGTACGTGTGAACGTGATCATAAACATGATCCTGAGCTGCCTCTATTCATTTGCTTTCTTTTTTTATGGTTATGGGGTTTATATATCATGATGTGTGGACGTGTGTGTGTTTGTTTGTGTGTGGGCGTGAATGATAGATTTTTTATAATCGATTTATTCGTTGATCATTTTTGTTTTGTCAATCATGCAATTGTTGCTCTGTTTGTTATTGATTTGATTTGATGGAGAGTTTTGGTTGATCGATTGATTGATTGACTTGATTGGTTGGTTTTGGTTTGGTTGGTTGGTTGATTGATTGATTGATTGGTTGATAGATTGATTGATTGGTTGGTTGGTTGGAGTTGGAATATATATTCATTACTTTCTTTTTCAGATTGGCTGCCCCCAATACACAATTGCTTCACGATTTTTTTCAGCATATTCTCATAATAATCATAATCATAATAATAATAATAATAATAATCATATTATTGGTAATAATAAGCTGGTTTTTGCTTGTTCTTTTTTTTTCAAGATTTGTTTTTCTTTCTTTTTTTTTCAAAAATGACTTAAAATTAGTAAAGAGTTGTGTGTTCTCTTATTATTCTAATTTTTAGATAGTTTTTCATTTACAAATACAATTTGTTTAATACCTACAAATGCTTAAATACAATATCTATATACGCCATATATATATACATAATGTATATGTATATGTCTATAGATATATGATATATATATATATATATATATATATATATATATGTGTGTTTGTGTATATATAATTAAGTATATACTATACCTAAAATTTATATATATATAAATCGATTATATAAAGTTTTGCCGATGTGTGTTCATGTTCATGTTCATGTTGTCTCGTCTATGTCGTCGTCGTCAGTAAAAACGGTGTTTAATGAGGGGGGTTTTATGGGTACTATGGGTGTTCTTTATATATGGTCGCTCCTTTAGTCTCTACACCCGCCTGATCCTGCCTTTACCACCAACTCTGGATCTCTCCAAACTATATAGATTCATCTTTCTGCAAATTTGTTGAACAATCTTCACAATCTTTTATTTATTGAATTTTTTCTACAATCTCTTCTGAATATATTTTACCATAATTGTCCCGATTTCTCTCATGATTCGAAATTCTATAAATCTTTCACTCTTTCGCTGCATTTGTTTTCTTAGAGTAAATGCATATTGCACTTTGTCATGAACTTGGTTCTTGAAAATTCTAAACAAATACAAAAAAAAAAAAAAAAAAAAAATTAGATAAAAAGTAATATTCACCAGAGTTGGTCATTTCTATTGCCGAATCAGACGGGTGTAAACATAATATCGCATATATTCCTTTGCTGGAAATTTATCTTTTCCGTTGGTATATATTTTAGCACACAAAAACATAAACAAAATGCGCTAAGTTCAATAAATTAATAAGGGTGCGTGTGTGGGTGTGTGTGTGTGTATATGGTTTATTAACAATAGTACAATTGGCCATCATACCCCTTCCTCTCTCTCTCTCTTTCAATATACGTCCATCTCGCTCTAATTCGATATGAAGTTGGATTTTCGTGGTGGTCTTGATACTGAACTTTTAGAAACACAATCAATCGCAGGATAAAACCCTAGAGATACTCGCTAAATTGGATTAAGGTTAGGGTATGGGGGTATGGTTAAGCTACATTTATAACTAGATAAACCTATATCCAATCGAATTAATCCAAAATCTCCTGAAACTGATCTGCAGCAAAGTTAGCTAGCTCTAGCTCTAGCTCTCTCTCTCTCTCTCTCTCTCTCTTTCTCTTTTTACACAATTCAACGGCTTTTCTACTCGCTACTCGTTAGAGTCTTCATGATGTCCTTAATATGTACGGTCTTCCAGTGTTAACACGTTATAATAGAATTTAAAAAAATGATTATGCGGCGACTGTTTTTCTTTATTAGTGAAGGTTTTTAGGTGTGTTTCCGTTTCTGTTTCCGTTAAAAGTTGTAAAACGTTGTATAGGTGTCGTGTGTGTGTGTGTGTTTCTGTATCGGAATCGGTATCCGTATCCGTTTTTTCTTTTTGTTTAGTGAGTTATGTTGTTTGATTCTTAAACAACATACTTATATATCTACATATACATATATATATATTTATTCATAACTAAATATATATGTATATATTTATATATGTATATGTATTTGCCCTATCTCTAGGTATCTTATTATTAAAAAAAAATAGACTTTATAAAATAAAACAAACAAACAAAACGCGTCCTAACCTGCTTCACTGTCGCTCGAGTCACTCGAACTGCTATCACTCGAACTTGACGACGATGAATCGCTGGAACTGGAGCTCGACGACACAGGATTCGCTGGCTGAATGGCCTCCACCTTGTTCGATTCGTCTGCAGAGAGCGAGGAGAGTAATGTTATGAAAGATAATTAATTAATATAAAAGAAACAACTTTAAGAACATATCTGTATTCTGTTATAAACTGTTATATTAAGGTTTAACATACCTTTCTTGGCGGTTTTCTTGCTTGCCCCCAGCTGGCCGGTGACATCCTGCAGTCGCTTCTCCAGCTCCTGCTTTTTCTCGGCCATCTGCTCGTCCTTTGACTTGCCGGAAGGCTTTTTATCTGCATTAGAAAATAAAGAACAAAAACATATATATATTTGTATAGATATAAAGATGTATAGATTGATAGAGAGATGGAAAAAGGCTGGGTTCATGCTCGACGAAGGAAAGATAAAGCGGCAAATATCAAGTCTCTATATAAAAGATATATCAGCGAAATGCCGCAGAAATCTCAGAGAGAGAGTTTTGCGACACATCTACAGCATTCACAGGCTACATACTTTGGAGGGAGGAGATTTTGGGAAGGGAATTGCATGCACTGGCACTAAATAATATATATATTATATTATTTAATATATATATATAACTACAGACAGAAGATTGGGTAGGACAGATAGCTCAAGAGAGAGACTTAAATATACGGATTTTTGCATATTTATTATATATATTATTATCTTTTTTTCTTAGTTTTTTGTTTTGTTGTTTTTTTTTTTTATTCGAGTTTAACTAACTAAACATGACCACTACGGTTTATATTTTAGTTCGAAATCAAAATCAAATTTGGAGCGCAGTCAGCAAAGCCAAAATGGAGATTTCTCTTCAGATATATAGTAGATTGATTCTTCTTGGTTGTTTGGTAGGGCTTTGGGATTCCTCTGGGGGGAGATAAAGGAAATAATAGGAACTTTTTCTAGCTTGGTCTGGAGGAACAGGGGCTGTTTTTGAATTTGCTGCTGTTGCTGTTTATTGCTGCTTTTGCTTAGGCTTTGTTTTGGTTTTGTTTTTTTGTTTTTTTTTTTTAATGGTGGTCTCGGTTTAGTTACAAACTTACAATATGGCTTACGTGTTTTTTTGCGCAAACACGACGCCACATAGCTTTCTAGCTCGCGCAGCGTCGACGGCTTCAGGGTCTCAAAGTCAATCTCGATTTCGTCGGGATTGGAGTCTCGCAGCGATGGCTCACGATTTTGGATGATGTGAACAACGCGGCCCAGTTTGTCGCCTGGAAAAAGAGGGGGGATATTTAATAGATATAGGTATTTATAATATATTTTATTAAATATATAATTTATTACATTTATATTAAATATTTATTAAATATATATATTTAAATATTTATATTAAATATTTACTATATTATGTAGTGCAGTTTCTTAAATATTTCTAAAATGTTCTCTTCAATTCTCACCTGGTAGCTTGTTGATGTCCAGCGACAGCTGACGCTTCTCATCGTATGACATTGGCTTGGCCGTGTCCTCCTCCTCGGAGTCAAAGTTCATCACCTGGCTGGGCTTTTTCTTGCTGCTGCCGCGGGCACCGGCACCAGCATTGGCATTGGCATTGCCACCACCGCCAGCGGCAGCAGCGGCACCCGCTCCACCGCCAGCGCCCGCCGAATTACTACCCTTGGCTCGCTTGGAGGCATTGCCACCGCCTGGTGCGCCCACAGCTCCTGCCCCAGTTGCCGTGCCCGCCGCTGCAGCGCCCGCTCCACCAGCTCCGGAATTACCAACGCCACCAGCATTAACTGCTCCACCCTTTGCTCCACGTTGGCCCTTGCTCTTAGCACCTTTACTATTACTGGCGCCGCCGCCGGTTGACGTTCCTCCAGCGCCCGCTGCAGCACCCGCTGCCAAGGCTCCGGCCAATGTACCCGCCTTGCCGCCCGCAGCTGCCACAGCAGCCGCTACGTTGGCAAAGCCTGGTCCACCGACACCGCCGGCACCGCCAAAGCCCATGACATCGTGCGCCTGACTATGCAGGCCCGATACATTGGGTAGACCGCTGCCACCAGTTAGCGATGAACCGCCGGCACCGCCGACTAGGGAGCCACTTAACAGAGCGGATAGATTGGCGCCAGCCGCTCCACCAGCGCCCAAGGCACCCACACCACCGGCGCCGGGTACGCCGGATACCAGGCCGGGTCCGCTGCCAGTGCCGGCTCCTAGACCGCCGGCACCGCCTGGACCAGAGGCATGGCCATGGTGTGAGGCTGAACCGGAACCGGAGCCACCGCCGATGTGCTTCTTCTTCTCCTTGAGTTTCTTCTTGGCCTTCTTCTTGGCGGACGCCTCTTCCGATAGCTTGCGTATCTCCTCCTGGAGGCCGAGCAGCTTGGACTCAAGCATTTTCAGCTTGGCACTGCGCTCCTCATCCGAGTTGGATTCATTTTCCGTATCGCTTGAGTCCTCGCTGGACGAATCGCTGGCATCATGCTTGTTTGAAGCGGAGCCACCATAGCCACCATGACCCCCGTGACCGCCATGACCGTGTCCACCATGACCGTGACCATGACCATGCCCATGGCCGTGACTGCTGTGATGATGGTGGGCAGCATTGGCCACCGGTTCGTCGGGTATGTTGGCGTAGCGCATCTCAAAGACATCCTGCAGCTTGCGGCCCATGGCAACGACATCGTGGTCTGGCGGATTGTACTTGTAGCAATTGGTGAATATTAATCGCACGTCGGCAGCAAATTCCGGCGCGCTCTTGTACTCGCGATTGTCCATTTTCCGCTTCACGGTGCCCAGATCCATCGGTTTCTTTATGATGTCGTGGTAATCGTGCAGGCCCAGCATTTCGGCATCGACCGGCTTGTAGAAGGGCCAGGCATAGCCGGAGTGCTTCTTCGAAAAGAGCTCCTTCAGGATCTCGTTACACGACTTGAGGGCATCCGATAGCTTCTCCTTGGACTTGACCACACCGGGGCCGCCGGCAACGCCGACGCCCACAAGGCCGCCAATCCCGGGAAGACCGGCGCCCAATGGCGACAGTGTGTAGCCCGAGCCCTGGAATGTAAGATCCTGTTGGTTCAGAAGATCCCATTCGTGGTTGGTTTGGTTGATTGATTGGTGATTGGTGTTCGATTGATTGATTGATTGATCGAGTGCAAACGAAATCAACGTAATGGAAGAAAAAGAAAAGAACGAAATAAAGGAGCAAAAGCGGCATGGTGTTAGCATTGAATTTAAATCAAAAAGGATAATGAATTATGATTATTCAGAGTAACAGTAATCAGTAACAGTAATCAGTAACAGTAATCAGTGTGAGTAACAGTAATCAGTGTCAGTAACAGTAATCATTAAGATCAACATTATTCAATGGCAAAATACTCTTTCCCGTAAGCTCCTATGAATAAATGGAAAGAAACTTAAAATGTAAAGTAAATACTCTCTTGTTCGCTACTAAATTGAACTTATAAGCTGATATGAAGGAAATAGAATGAATCTTTCAATTTAAAATAAAGTAAAACAAGAGCAAGTACTGCGAACTTGATCAGGAAGCACTGCGAATCAGTATCAGTATCTATGTCAGTATCAGTAAGCCAGTAAAAAGTGAGCAGTTATTAGTAAACAGTGGTCAGTAAATAGTAATCAAAAAACAGTAACCAGTAATCAGTAGTAAGTAACGTGTGTTTATTTACAATAACATGAATAATGGTCATCGAGTAAGAGGCAAGGCAGCGTATTGTGTATGATTTATTCAATTAGGTTTTGAGTTATTAACCAATTTTGATTCGGGTTTTATAGCTTAGGCTAATCAATGATTCCAACAAATACAACTATAAGGTAATGAAATTTTTGTACACTAAGATTGGAGGAGCATCCATATATATTTATGATATTAAAAAACTCAAGCTTTTTGATGTACTAAATGATACATGTTTAGACATTTAAAACAAGCAAATATACAATTTCCTTGATTTTAAATTTTAAACTTTACAAAAAAAAAGGAAGTTTAAGTGTTTCAATCCGATTAAAAAATGATTTTTCTTACTTTTTTTATAGACAATGCAAGAAAAAAAATGTCTTTTGCTTTTACAATTTATAATTTATCAGGAATTTTTTGACAAAAATCACAATGCAGCTATATTTACAATATAAACTTGACATGGAAGCTTGAAACAATATTTAAGATAACAAAAACTTGACAGGAACGAGGGGGGGATCATGATCATACTCATACTCATACGACTCGGCTCACGTCTTACTCTTACCTTCTTGCCAATTACCTGACGATTCGACTCCCGCCGCGTCGCTATTTTGGCCGATTTCGAGTCCATTTGCGCATACGGAGACTCAAAGGCATTGGCCGTCGGCGTTGTGGTGTCCGCCTTCCGTTTGACACCCTTCTTAATCTTGGCGGGCTGCTGCGGCGGTATCACGGTGTCCACACCGACGCCCACTCCCGCCGTACTATTCACATAGGCCTGCACCGCGTTGGCGGCATTCACGGCAGCCGCTGGTATTGTCACTCCTCCTCCGCCGCCTCCTCCCGCTCCTGGCGGAGCTCCACCGCCTGCTGCTCCTGTCGCCGCCGCCGCTGCTGCTGCCGCCGCTGCTGCTGCTGCCACTGCTGCTGCCGCTGCGGCGCCAGAGTTGCCATCGAGTAGGGATGAGCTATTGACCGCCGTCTGGCCGGGCGCGCCGGGATATGCTCCAGCCTGGCCCGTATTCAGGAGGCTGGCCATTAGGGCAACGGCATTGGGATTTCCTGCCGCTCCAGCTCCCCCGGCGCTGCCAGCCATCGCTGTCGTCGTCGTATTGGTGCTGCCGGGCACCGTATGCGGTGGCATTGTGCTAATCGGTGGTATGGACGGTGCACCGCCGGCCGTCGATGAAACCGTGCCACCCATGGCTGAAACGGGTCGGGCGGCTTGCGTACCCGAACCCGTACCGGTGCCAGGTGTCGCAGCTCCGCCACTCGCTCCCGTTGCGCCCGCATGGCCGGGCAACTGTTGCGCGGATGAAGCGGCTCCAGCAGCAGCAGTGGGCACTTTGCCGGCGCCACTGCTGACAGCTGGCGTTGAGGAGGCACCACCGGACGCCGATGAAGCACCGCCCGTTGCCTTGGGCGTGGTGGGCACACGTTGTTTCTTCTTGCCACCCTTGGCCGTCACCGGCTCCAGTTCGAGCTCCTCCTTAGGCATCGATTCGACCTTCTGCAGAAAGACCTTCTCGAGCGTTTGGGCCATGACAACAACATCCTCGCCGGGCTTGTTGTAGACGTAGCAGTTATTGAACATGGTGTTGAAGTCGTGGATGGCCTCCTTGGCCGACCAGTAGTAGTTGTTCTCCAGCCGCTTCTTGATCGTACCCATGTCCATTGGCTGCTTGATGATCTTGTGGTAGTCGGGCAGGTTGAGCTTCTTGGCGTCGACGGGCTGCTGGAAAGGCCACGAGAAGTGGTGCTTCCATATCACCTTCATCACCGTCTTGATCAGATATTGCAGTTGATTGGTATTGCGGCCGGGTCGCTCCGCTGGTGGCATTACCGGTGGCTGTACAATGCCATTGACTGGCTCCACGGGCGGCTCATACCGGGGAGGTGGCTCACTGGACGACATGGTGGTTGTAGTTGTGTAGTGGTGGCGTTGTTAGTTGTGTGAAGTTTGTGGCGTGAATTAGGGATTTAATTAGCTGATAAATTGGTGGTGCTTCTTTTGCTGGACTTGTGAATCCTCGGTATCCTTTTCGTTCTCGACTGAGACGGCCGACACACGCACACTCACGCACACACTTTGGGGGGCAGCACACCACACACGCGCTCACTTTTACGAGCTTTCACAAACACACACGCCTGGGCCGTCTCCGTCTCCTCGCCGTCCGCCGTTGTGGCCTCCCTTGCTGCTGCTCCTCCTTGTGGCGTCCTGCTACTGCTCTTGATTTTTCTTGATTTTCCGGCGTGTGTATGGGTGTGTATTTTCACTTTTGCGTTGATCGCTAGATCGATTGTGTGGCCGTCGTTGACGGCGACCACCTCCTCCTCCGTCTCCTGGACGCAGCAGCTCCTGCTGGCTCCTGACACCTCCTGACAGCGGCTCCCGGTCCGTATCCTTCTCGTATTGCTTGCTCCTCTCCCGCTTTACTCTTCGTCGCTGTGATTGATGCAAAACGGTTCTTAGTCGAGGGATTGTGCTGTTGCTTCATGCTCAGCAATGTCTGTGCACTGTGGGAATTTGGGAAGAGACCGAAGAATTAGTAAGTGGAGATGCTAGGAGACCTTGTCTGCTGCTACTCACCACCCCTGCTCCAGATTCTCAGCGCCCAGGCTCCTCTCATTGGATGGCAAGACCTGCGGCCAAGTCCGATACGTGGTGTAAGGCAACGGTAGGCATTATTGCTGCTAATAATCCGTCAAATCTTTTCCAGCTAAGGCGAGGCGAGGCGATGCGATTATTATCTGTAGCAAAGGAACGAACACAAATCAAATTAGAAGTCAATCCTTCGGCTTCGGCTCCATCAATTTTTGTTTTATGCCGGCATATTATTTTGCAACTCTGGTCGAGATTTGCATTTCACAACACTTCCACCTCGAGGCGGGTTACATAAACAACCAGAAATACATAAATACAGCGTAAAATAAAATAGAATAGAATAGGGTCAAGGGGGGCGGTGGGGGCAGCAGGCAACCAAAATAACAAATTTACAAATCGCATAAACAAAATGCGCGACGACAACGAAACTGCGTGGAATGAAAACAGAGCAAACGGCAAGAAGCAGAGAGACAACGACGGAGAACGAGAACCGAGAATGGTAACGGGAACGAGAATGAAACTACTCATAAAACTCACACAGTGCCCCAAGTGCAAAACAATCAATTCCCTACACTTTTTCACAACAATATTCGCAATATATCTGATTTATTCTTGATTATTTGATGCGAGCACTTTATTATTTCAGCTATTTCTGCTGTTTTTTCCGTTTTTCCAACGTTTCCACCGTTCGGTCGTGTGTAGTTACTTTGCCGCCGTTTTGGCACTCACAGCAACAGCGAAAATAAAGAAGAGGCAACGGCAACACACACACGGGCCGTCGCACAAATAGAGAAGAGCGCCGGAGAGCGAGAGAGCAGCGGGGAGAGCCTAATTCGCTTTTCGAACTTCACTTCGAAAATGTTCGACATCGGGAGAGAAAGAGAGACATTCCACACGCACACATGTAGCCCATTCTAACCATATAGCCATCCCACTTGCACTTATCAAGCGGCTTTATCAAGGGACAGCAAAAACCAGACAAAATGCGCTCGCAAAAATAAAAAAAAATAAATCGAATGTAAAAAAAAAAATTAATAAACACAATAAATATCCATTAATGCAATACGTACGTACACAAGCACGCACGCACCTACACCGCTTGCGGCGTGTGTTGTGTTTGAAAACTGAGAGAAATTCACCACGCCGCCTTTTTAAGTTGAATATTCTTGGTCAACAAGCAAGCATGATTCATTCGCTTTGTTTGTTGTTGTTACTGCAACGCCAATGCAAAGGCAATAATATGCACGTAATTCCAACGTTTTATTTTTTATTTAACACCCTCAACTACAAGTACGTGCCGTGTGGTGAGGAGTCGAGGAAGTTGGGGAAGGAGGGCGAGGGCAAGCACTAAGCACGCACACAGATGCACAGTCTGATATTCCAAATTGACAGTGGTACAAATTGCATTCACAGCGACCACAAATATGGTACATGTTTACAACCCCCTCTCGTACAGTTTTGATTCACACAATTGCATTCGTTTTGATTTAACCCTCAATTGTTTACGCAGAAAGAATACAAACACTTGCTCCGTTTTGTTTATTGTTGATGTTGCGAATTTATTTACACTATACATGTAGTCTACATATGTGTGTGTGTGTGTCTCGCCGGCCGGCGACCCATGTTATTTTCACCGCTCTTTTCTTTTCAGCTGTACCGCTTTCACTTTGGGAGGAGTTCCAGTTCAAGTTCCGGATCCAGGCTGCGTTTTCAATTGCGGGCTTTGAGTTTATAGTTTTGGCCCACTGTATTTTTGTTAGTTGCCAAGTGTTCGTATGCGCTTGTGTGTGCGTGAGTGTGAGTCCGAGTGCGAGTGTGACGCAAAATTAAACGGAAACAACGCACGAAGGCCAGGCGAAAATCATGACGTATTCCACATTCTATTCTCGCCGTAGCACGCAAATAAAATGGGAATATTTAGGAATAACAAATATTAAATACCCGAGGAAGGAGAGGGTGGGGATAGAGCTAGAGGGAGTGTACGAGATACGTCCAGAATGCAATAGCGGGCGGCGCTCTCTCGCTCCCTCTCTGTTGCTCTCACAACAAAACAAAACATTAACTGGCACGCACACATACACAAGCACGAACAGCTAGAACGGAAGAGAGCGAGAGAGCGCGAACGTGCGGTTGTAATTATGTAGTACAGTAGACTTTGAGTTTGAACAGAATTTTACGTAGAACGATTGCGAGCCAAAGTGAACCGAGAGATATTCAAGGCAAACACACCAACACCAGCACGAGTGATAGCACGAAGGCAAACACGATGACGGTGACGTAGAGGCGAGGGAAAATATGAGCAAGGAGGCACAAGGAGAAGAAGCAGCAGAGAATATACAGCAACGGCATGCATTGGTGATTCCACCAGGAAAAGGAAAAGGAAGTAAGGTGGGGACTGGAGGAGAGGGATTCACTTTAAGCAGCTTTTATTACACAAAAATCCAATTGATATTCCTGGGCCATCATTTTCCTCCGTACATTTATCAATAATTTATTATCTCAATCCCGTATAAACAAAGGTCAATAGTTTGGCTAAAAAGCAATTACAAACTAAACGCCATAATAGAGCAAACTTCATTTAAGGAAACATTAAGAAACGTGCCTAATTTAAATATTGTTTCATTTTTGTTTGCACTTGAACTACGGCCAAATATATCAATTTTATTTAAATAAATAAAATACTCAAGTGAAACACACACACACACACACTTACGCTAGACCACTGAAAGTTGCAGCTGCTGGGACGTGCGGCAGAGCGAGACAACAATAGGGGCCTACGTAATGCAAATATGGCGGCATTTCGAAACCAGAGAGAGAGAGAGAGAGAGGTGGTGGCATTCGATTCGAACGGAGAGAGCAAGCGAATGTGCTGTGCTTCTTCTGTGTATCTGCAAGTATGCCGCCGCCGACTACGAGCCAGCGAAAGAGCGAGAATGAGAGAGCGCGGAGTCGATGGGTTAGGAGGAGCGGGAGAGGGAGCTAGCTGCTGCCTCTAGGTTAATAAATCGTGCTAATAGTGGCACGAATTTAAAGCCGGTTTACATGGCAGCATGCAGCGGCAGCAGCATGCGAAGAAGATGAAACAGCACCAGCAGAAGAGGAAGCATCGCCCCAAAAAGCATCAATGAATTCGATTCCGAGAGAGAGCCACAAAATTTCCGCTTATTTACGATAAACATATCTTCAATTTTCGCAAAGCAGCCGCGGCGACAAGTAAACAAACAGATTGCGTTTGCGTCTACCTATTATTTACGCGCCAAATGCCCAAATGCAACACCAACGACGACGACGATTGCAATAAAAAAGAGAGCGACAACAAAACTAAATAAATTTAAAAAGTCACAAAGCCGGTAGAAAGAGTACATGATGGGGAATAACAGGAGAGTGTAGAATGCCTAAATAATATCGATAATTACACATTTTAACAGTATTGTAGATATTTCTTACTAAAAATGTATGTTTATGATATTTTTGGGCAAGAAACTTATAGCGAATGCTGTTTAAGTTTGCAATCCATTTAAAAGAATAACAAACTGTAATTATGCTGAAAACTCAGTACTTGGTAAATATTTTAAATTTTTAAATGTACTCCAACTCCAAGGCTTTTTATTTTAGTGAATTAAATATTTTTTTCAAGCTAAAGAAGACTTTTATAACAAAGTTAAAGGATTTTTATCTTTTTAATAAATTTTATCAATTAAAACAAACCCTGACACTGGCTATAAATACTATTAAGTAAGCAAATAATTGTGTATATTACTATTGAAATCTGTAACTTCTTTACAGAAGAAATCTCAAACTCAAAACGAGAAGGTAGAAAAAGGGTTGGAAAAACCGGTGAAATGCAGCTGCTGTCCCTTAGGAGAATATTATCCCTCCAAAAAATGTTTGTTTATTGAAGAGAACTCGCCAACAAAATAGTAAAAATTTAATTTGGAAGACGGAAACTAAAAGAAGTTCAACCTATGGTGGGCCGAGTGGGTGGGGGACGTGTAGCCACGTGCGTTGCACTTTTCTGACTTACATTTCCTTCGGCCGCTTTAAATGTTTTAGCTTTTCATTTGCTTAATAATCCGAAATCCGAATGGCTTTTTGTTGCTTGCTTGCTGTGTTGTTGTTGATGTAGCTGTGTGCTGCTGCTGCTGTTGTTGTTGTCATTTATTATTATAAAACCAAATAATTCTTTGTTGCTTCTGTTATTTCGAATCAGTTGTGTTTAAATCGAACATATACAACATGTAAAATTGCACACGACTGTTAAAAGAAGTGCAAACTGTAGAAATAAAAACAAACATAAAAAAAATCAGCACTTTTTCCCCGATATCCATTTGCGCGCGCGAGGGAGAGCGAAAGAGAGAGAGAGAGAGCGAGTGTGATGAATCCCCAGCGACAACGTAACCCACAACGTAAGCATCGGCATACGCTACAGTCATCACGCGACGCGACGCAACGGAACGCGAGCAATTCGCTTACGTTATGGACGGCGCCGCCAAACCGCAAAATATTAAATGATACAACAATAACCAGAAAAATCCATAGAATATAGATTTTTCCATGCTTTTTTTTTTTTTGTAGTTTTATATTCCTTGATTTGTTTTATTTCTTTACAAAACGATCACACTTGCTTTTTATTAGTGAAATTTCTTTTCGGATTTGGCGCGCGCGTGTGTATTCCTCTTTTCTTTGCTTCTTTTCCGTTTTTTCTTTTTTTTTTTTTTAGTTAATATTATTCACTTGGTGACTACTACACACTCATGCCCTCTTCTCACACACACAACTGCACGCTCGCACACACACACACGTCAGAGCAGTTTCTTCTTCTTCCTCTTCGTTCGCTTTTGTTCCACCACCAAAAAAAAAGTAAAGAAAAAAAATTTTGTCATGTCCATTGAAGTCTCACATTTTTTAAATGTGTTTTTTGGCGCTAAAATCGCGAAATATTCCAACAATTTCCATACGCATCAGGTGGCCCGTAATTAGCACTTCACACTGATTACAAATTTATATAATTTTTGGTGATTTTTACCACAATTTTTTAGTAATTTCTACACACCGATATACGTACGCGCTACGATTTTTCGACAAACGCGCGTTTCGAGCCGTCGCTGTCGCCATCAAATATACAAAAATTTTTCGAAATTACTGAAAATGCGAATACACACGCACACATGCACGACGGACGGGGCACGAGGCGCACGCGCCTGCACCATACAGCTGTGCCGCTCTAACCAATGGCGACACACCGGCATGTGCGAGTGCGACAGATAGCGAGCGGCATGTGTGTGCCTGCCTGCGTAGTGGTGTGACGGTGGTGAAGAGAACCGAGCGAGAGAGCGAAGAGAACCACTGGTGGTGAGTTTTCATATTTCGTTTTCAACGTGTAAGAAGAGCGAGAGACAAAAAAAAATAAACGTAACAAGCGAAACAAAATGGCGCATAGAGCGCGGAATGCGGTCCGGCGATTTCGGTGCGGCTCCCTGGCCCGCGAACGTCTGCTTTCGGTTGCAATGGCTCCCGCTGCCGCTGGGGGGCTGTGTGGGAGTGTTTCATGGCCGGCGGCCGGGGTTCTCAAGCAATATTGTTATTTTTACCGTGAAAATTGCCTTAACTGAACACACGTCGATAGTGATGGGCGCTAGAAGTGGGCAGTTAGCAGCGATGATATCGATATCAGATATCGATGAGTCGATTATTATTTAACCAAGTTTTCCAACACACAAAAATTCGTTAATTTAAGTGTGACCAGCTGGAGCGAAATAAAACGACACTCTTCTTGAAAGAGGCGTTATTGTATTCATCCATCTGGTCACACCACCAGCAATATAATTACCAATTCTCCAATTCCAATTTCTTGCTTCCAATCGGCGGTCTTGCGCCAGTCGTTCAATTAAGTTTTCCGCTGGCCAAGAGCATTTAATCGCTATCGTGACCAAGTTAACGAAAACAACGAAAGTACGGAAAGCTAGTACAAAGAGCTCTGGAATAGCCGTAACTGACTCAGATCCACTGCGTGTGTGTGTGTGTGTGTGTGCGAGTAAACTCCACAAGTGTGCGAGAGCAAATCAAAATAAGAAAACGAAGAACCAGCGGCCAACTGCCCCTGATGGAAACTAATTTCGCGAATTATCGGCAAAAACGCATCGAAAGTTAGACCAAAGTACTGGCATTGGTCGGGGGTTGAGTGAAATAAGTGGGGATTACGTAAGAAATCAATGGATTCCGGCTGCATTTGGCCAAAAACACTGAGCGCTCTTTTTTTTTTTTTCTTTCTCCTGATGATTTCATTCGCAGTGACGACACACGCACGAACACAGCGATAACGAGCGTTTGTGTGCGTGTGTGTGTGTTGTTTGTTGAGCTAAAAGAGGCATGAATCCGAATCCTCTGCACGACACTTTTGCCTGTATTAAAGGTTTTTTTTTTATATTTGATTTAAAAGCTGCAGATCGGCGACGCCTTGCTGATTACGCCTCGGGCTCTGTCTTTATCGCCCTGCCTGGCCATGCCATGCAACTTCCCCCACCCACTCGCACGATCTAGCGAACGGAGTACGTAGGCAGAGACGGAGACCAGAGAAGAAACAGATCGAGAGGGTGAAGAGGGGACCTCAACCAGTACGCCCACATGTCTATGTGTCCATGTGTTGGTGGGCGTCCATCATTAATGGCAAAAAATAACACAAAAAAACTGTGCGCCGCTGCAGATGCCTTTTTTTTTATAGAGGGTATTATTCATAGGGGGCAAAGTCATCCCTTCTACCCCACCATGCATGCTTCGGAGTAACAACTGTTTTCGCTGTGTGTGTATGATCCCATTACAATATCATATTTTCTGTTTACTTTGACGATTCTCTCGTTCGACTTGCATGCCATCAATATGAAACTTGGCCAATTGTCTGTTTTTATTATGAAGCTTATAATATGCAAAAAATCAGACTGATCGCACGTCTATTTTGGGCTGTAGTATCATAAGTTTGGCTAGTTTGGTTTCGAAGTTACCTCACACAAGTAGGGCAGCTTTTTGCAGTTCTTCTATAAAGTTTTTATACCTTCAGGGTGATGCTATTGCTCAATTTTCTTAAATTTATTGTATTTTTTTCATTATAGTTGCTCTTTTTTATTGTTGTTGTTTTGGCGGCACACGATCTTTCATGCAAATTGCGTTCGGATGTGTATGCGTGGGCGTCTAAATATAGATATGTGTGAGTGTATGTACACATGTGGAGCAACAGACATTCGAACATACAAAACAAGCTGCAGCCCTTTCGGTTATTAAGGGGGGATATACATGTAAGCGGTCAAAATTTTGCCATTTTTCGTGAATTTTTTTTTTATAAGAAATAGTCAAGCAATCGTCGTGAAACTTTGGATATAGTTAAAAGTAGAATCAGAGATGATAAAAAAAATTAGTTATAAACAATATTTTACAAAATGGCGGACTTATGGAACATATGCCGTAGCGCCTCGAGCTTTGAGTTGCCGTGCTATGGACACGATAGAGCTCGTAATTCCTGTCCAAAATCCGTAAACTAAATTTTTTTGTATTCATTACACCTTTATCTTCTATTTGAACCTAAAAAACCAAAAAGAAATCAAGACAAAAAAAATTAATTTTGATTTGAAGGAAAAAATGCCATTTTCAGGTGATCAGTTTTCACTTCCCACCCTCTTAAAAAATAGTAATACTCAGTTTTTTAACAACCATGTAGGTTCAAATAGAAGATAATTTCATGCTGATCATAATAATTTTTGATTCACTCCGATATGTTACATAGTTTTTTGTGAATCGTGTCCAGAGCATAGGTAGAAATGCAAAAATTAGAAGCTGAGAAAAAGACGTTTAAAGTTTTTGATGCGCCCACGTTAACACTTGTGAACCTTGCGTGCATACTTGATTTGAGGCACTTAGAATTGGAATTCGACAATGAAACTTACACACTATATTCTTTAAATAATAAACTATTTTTTAAACAAAAAAAAAATTTGCCCGAAAAATTTGTGGTTTACATGTATATCCCCCCTTAAACATATTGAATTTTGAGCATTACTGCGGGTATGAGTGATTCGATTCTGATTCATTTAAGCGGAAATCGACTGCAATCGTCGTTCATAATGACTACTCATTCATTGTCCCGCTCCCTCCAGCCTTTGTTTACATTCCGCCAGGAGGCAAAGCAGAGAGAGTAAGGGAGAGAGAGCGTGCTAACGGAACGTGCGCTGCAGGCATTGACAGCTTGCTTCTGCCTCTCTTCCTTCCTTCCTGCTTCTTCTTTCGATGTGCCTGTTTTTGTGTGGTTTTTCGACGCCATCTAAAAACAAAAAACACGCACACCCCACCCATACACCTTTATAAATTCATTTATCCAACGCAGCGCCCTTGTTTGACTGTCTGAGTGTGAGAGATGAGTCATCTCCCTGGCCAAGTTGATGAGAAAATAAAATTAAACATTAAGGTAGAGCAGCAAAAACAACAAAACGAATAAAGAAGGAAGAAGTAGAAAACGAAAAGGGGGCAGATGTTGCGGGCAGCCGTAAAAGCAAGCAAAAAGTGGGGGGAGAAAGAGGGGGCGTAGAAAGCAATGCACAGCGATTAAAAACAACAACAGCATCAGCTGAACTTCAGTTACACTCGCGGTGGAAAAAATAGGCCAGCTGCCTTAATCTTGTTTTAATAGTTGTTAAGTTGTTAACTAAATCCAGTAAAATCTCCTTTATTGGCAAATATTTTTGGAGAATTATTGAAAGTGTTGCGTATACTTTTATGCCCGCCACTGTAGTTCTTGTAATTCTGATTGGGAAACTAATCGCTTCAATTGCTTTCTCCTTATTCCAGCGACAGTAAACGCCGAGAGAGCGAGCGAGACGCACGGATATTCCTCCTCCAGCACCATCCTTCTAAATCACACACACACACAGGCACAAAAGGAAGAAAGATGATCCTCGAGAGCACGAGGATTAGCCGGGGAGCCCTGCTCCTCGCATTTTGCCTGCTGGCCGCCATGACGCTGGCCGCGGAAGCCCAGAAAGCGGGCAAACTGACACAGAACCCGTGCGGGGCCAAGGACAAGTGCCACACGTGCATCCAGACCGAAAGCTGCGCCTGGTGCATGCAGCCGGACTTCAAGGGACAGTCGCGCTGCTTCCAGCACACAAGCAACGTTTGCCCCGAGGAGTTTGTCTGGAATCCGGACACCTCCGAGCAGATTCTCCTTAACAAGAACCTAACGCTGGCCGGCGTAGCATCGGGGGCAGGCATAGGAATGGGCGGCGGCGGTGGCTATGGAGCTGGCGGTGCTGGTCATGGCGCCGGCTATGGTGGCCAATCCGGCGCTGGTTATAGCATCTCTGGCAGCAGTTCGAGCTCCTATCACAGCTCCTCCTCCTCCTCCTCGTCCATGTCCAGTTCTTTTGGCTCGGAATACTCTGCGGGCTGGTCTTCCAGCGAAATTGTCCAGATCAAGCCGCAGTCGGTGAAGCTGAAGCTGCGCATAAGTAAGTAGAGATGGCATCCCCCTAGTAATTTCTCATTGATTCCTTATGCCGATTTTTTTTGCAGACCAAAAGCATGACCTGAAGGTGAGCTACACCCAAGCGGAGGGGTATCCTGTGGATCTGTACTATCTTATGGACCTGTCCAAGTCGATGGAGGATGACAAGGAGAAGCTGTCGGCGCTGGGTGATAAGCTGTCGGAGACTATGAAGAGCATTACCTCGAACTTCCGTCTGGGCTTTGGCTCCTTTGTGGACAAGGTGCTGATGCCCTATGTCTCAACGATACCCAAGAAGTGAGTATGGTTTGAAGTAACAGGGGGAATAAGTAGGGGGAATATTAATTGCAAATTTTTAATTGTTAAGAAACAGATCTAGGTTTGTTTTGACTTGACCTGATATGAAAATGTATTGTATCATTCCAAAAACCCCTTAATTTTAGCTTTTTAAAGTGAATTTTTTTGTTTAAAGATTAGCTCCTAAGAAAAGTTCTGTGGTAGTCATACCCCTGAGCTGATATTAGAGATTAGTCAGCGCTTAGCTGGAAACTGCGATGACTTGTTGGAGAGACTGGGTGACTCCTTGACCGTGATTCATGAGTGCCCTCATGGGTTTGATTGAAAGTTTACAAAATTAACTCTCTCTCTCTCTTGATTAATGACTAAATTCAAGCTAATTTCTATCTAACTTGTTGAAATATTTATGTACTTACAACCACAACCATGAACACCAATCAACAACAAACTCAACAACATCAACAACAACAACAACAACGCGACGAATCGATAGACTCGAGCATCCCTGCGACAACTGCAAGGCTCCCTATGGTTACCGCAATCACATGCCACTCAACAATAACACCGAAAGCTTTTCTGTAAGAGACGACGAATAATACTTGCTTTAACCCATTGCATACATGCAACATACCACACATATCCGGTGCCTGCCTGCCACCCCCCTCTCCACCCGTAGAACCCCATTCCAAGTCACACTGTGCATGTGTCCTTCCCTCACTCCACTCACTGTACCCCTTGTGCTTGTGTCTCTATTATGGGTATTTCGTATTATTATTATAGCTATTATTATTCATTATTATTATTATAATTAATTATTATTATTATCATTATTATTATTATTATTATTATTGCAATCTCTCAGATATATCCATTATGCATTAAGCCTTAGCCCTAAGTTTGTGTCTCTGTGTGTACTGTGTATGTGTTTGCTGGTGAGCAGGATCTCAGCACATCTCTCTCGACACTCCTACTATATATCGTATATATATATATCGTAACTATATCGTAATTATTTGCACCAATCGATGTTGTCAACAAAAACCGTATTTATCCTTTCTTTTTTTTTCGTTTGCTTCTCTCTCTCTCTCTATCTCTTTTTATTTTCACTCATCCATCTATATATATGTATTTGTATTGTATTCGAACAATTGCCCGAATTCGATAATCCGATATCCGAAATTTAAAACTAAAATACTAGCCTGCTGGAGCCCTGCCCCAACTGCGATGCTCCCTATGGCTATCGAAACATCATGGGCTTGAGCACGGACACATATAGATTCGCTGTAAGTGGTCATCGTCCTCATCGCCTGATTGCCTTGCACTTAACTCTCAGCTGGGGACCATTATCCACATTATTATTCCAACATTTTTCTAACATTATTTCAATTCAATTATTTCTTTGATTTGCATTTTGGTTTTGGTATTGCATTGTTAATGGTGTTATGTAAACCTACTGAATGATGTAAGTAATTAATTACTGGCATGCCTAATATTATGAGTATATTAATATATAATAATAATATATTAATATATCGACGCATTTTCGCGAAAGTATCGTTTGTCGCTTTTTTTCGAAATTGAGATTTTAATGCAAAATTGTTGGGCACCTAATGTCTCACTACCCTGTGAAATATTATAACTAAAACCCCTATAGTTCCGATAAAAATTAAGTTTCAATTTTGTCTTTTCTATAGTGCTTCCTAAGAGATTAAAGCACAAAAATGCTTCTCCTGTAAAATTGGATTTTACGACATACGATACTTTCGCGAAAATGCGTCGATATATAAATGTTAACTTAAGATTTTATATGTCGTTTGGTTATTATTGTTTATAAGCTGGCACACTCTTGGATAGGTAAAGAAAACTGGGTAAAATTCGAAAAATTGGATGATCACTCAATTTTCTATTTATATAGATCATAGGGTACATATACATATATATGTATCCAGGTATTCATTGGTAGTCTCTGTAAAAATTAGCTTTGCCATAGTTTTATTCAGTGCAAAACGAGCCACTTTTGAAAAATTTGTTGTGGCGAAATGGCTTAAGTTAGCTTAATGAATTAAATACCATATAATAACACAACAATTAAACAAATTTGTCTTAAATGTAATATTGAAAAAATATTGATATATTGAGATATTGATAGGCCGCAAATGTGCCTTGAGACACTTTTTTTGTGTACTAAGTTACTTCTTTTTATGAAGGGGTGGTTCAAGATTTCAATTAGCTTTGTTTGCTAACCAAATAAATGATCAATTAATCATAAAGAACTTGCGGGAAAATCAGGATGTGTGCCAGCAAAAGGAGCTGCTTGCCTGCCTTAACCTCAACCCGCTTGCCTAAACCAACACAATCACCATAACTAACTAACTACCACCACCCCTACTTGTGTTTAAGACTCCTCCTAATCCTCTTAAACTCCAAAATATCCCTGACAGACCGAGGTAAAGGAGGCAGCCGTGTCTGGTAATCTGGATGCACCGGAGGGTGGCTTCGATGCCATTATGCAGGCTATTGCTTGCCGCCAGCAGGTGGGTTGGCGTGAACAGGCCCGCCGACTGCTTGTGTTCTCAACGGACGCTGGCTTCCATTATGCCGGCGATGGCAAGCTGGGCGGCGTGATTGCACCCAACGATGGTGAATGCCATCTGAATACCCAGGGCTTGTATACGCACTCGACGGTACAGGATTATCCCAGCATTTCGCAGATCAATCAGAAGGTCAAGGAGAATGCCATCAACATAATCTTTGCGGTGACCAGCAATCAGATTTCTGTCTACGAGAAGCTAAGGGGACACATCCAGGGCTCTTCGGCGGCGGTGCTATCGAACGATTCATCCAATGTGGTGGATCTGGTCAAGGAGGAATATGCGGTGAGTATGGAAAGGAAACCAAAATGGAAACAAATCTAATTTAAAAATGTTTGTTAATAGAAAATCTCCTCATCGGTGGAGATGAAGGACAATGCAACTGGAGATGTGAAAATCACCTATTTCTCATCCTGCTTGGGCGGCGGTCCCGAGCTGCAGACCTCCAAGTGTGACAACCTGACGGTGGGCCAACAGGTTAGCTTCACTGCCCAGATTCAGGTGCTCAAGTGCCCGGAGGATCCGCGCGATTGGAATCAATACATTAATATCTATCCCGTGGGCATTAACGAGAGCATGCTCATCCATTTGGAGATGCTGTGCGCGTGTCCCTGCGAGCAGCCCGGCTCCACAGGCTATGAGAAGCATTCGCGGCATTGCAACAATTTTGGCACCTTTATGTGCGGCATCTGTGACTGCGATGAGCATCATTTCGGCAATAGCTGCGAGTGTTCCGTCTCGGATATGAATTCCACCATCAATAACGATGCCAGCTGTCGGGCGGATAATACCACCACCACGGACTGCTCTGGCCGAGGCAATTGCGTTTGCGGCTCCTGCGAATGCTTCAAGCGCACCAATCCCGAGGAGGTTGTGTCCGGTAAGCTCTGCGAATGCGATAACTTTAGCTGCGAGCGAAACAAGAACCAATTGTGCTCTGGCCCGGATAATGGCATCTGTGACTGCGGACGTTGCATCTGCAAGCCTGGATGGACGGGCACCAGTTGCGCCTGCAAGGCCTCCAATGATACCTGCATGCCGCCGGGCGGCGGTGAGATATGCTCGGGTCACGGCACCTGCGAGTGTGGCGTCTGCAAGTGCACGGTTAATGATCAGGGTCGCTACTCCGGGCGGCATTGTGAAAAGTGCCCCACCTGTTCGGGGCGGTGTCAGGAGTTAAAAGACTGCGTCCAGTGCCAAATGTATCATACCGGCGTCCTCAAGAACAATGACGATTGTCTGCGCAACTGCACGACATTTACGCCTGTGGGAGTGGACAAGGTGGTGATCGATGAGCACAAGGACGAGCAGATGTGCACCTTCTTTGACGAGGACGACTGCAAGTTTATGTTCAAGTACAGCGAGCAGGGCGATCTCATTGTTCATGCCCAGGAGGAGAAGGAGTGCCCGCCCAAGGTCTTTATGCTGGGCATAGTTCTGGGCGTTATAGCAGCCATCGTTCTGGTCGGTTTGGCCATTCTGCTGCTGTGGAAGCTGCTCACGACCATCCACGATCGGCGGGAGTTTGCCCGCTTCGAGAAGGAGCGCATGAACGCCAAGTGGGATACGGTATGTACACAGTATAAGTATATAGGAAATAATTTATAAATGAATATATCAAAACTAAGAATATTTCTCTATCTTCTTTTGATTGCAGGGCGAGAATCCCATCTACAAGCAGGCCACCTCCACCTTCAAGAACCCCATGTACGCGGGCAAATAAATGAAATAAAATAATCAAAAATATAAAAACCAAGGCGGAACATGAACATCTCTAAGCTAAATATTAGTGAAAAATTACGTGTGTCGTCGTCGTGTCTGTGCTTTTGAAGAAACTAACAGGAAACCCCCACAAACAGCCAATATATATATATAAACATATATGTTCATAACCAAAATCGAAACGACGAAGGGTGCAAGAACCACGAAAGTCAAACTGCCATTGAAAACGCCTTCTAAACTAAGTCAGCCCCCCCATTTAGTATATATATTTAATATCTATATATACATGAACGAGCAAAACGATTTGTGCCTTGCAACAACATATATATTTTAGACTTTATATATACAAATATATATATATATACAAGAGCTTCCCGCAGGAGGACAACGCACAACAAAGCTACACACGAGATACAAACAACACACAAGAAGCGCCAGCAAACGATTTTGAATTATGATGTATGATTTTGTGTTCTTTTTTTATAGTATTTTATTTTATTTTTTATTTTTTTATGCGTATTTTTTGTTTTTTAATTAAAAAATTCAAGAATTGAAGGCCTGTTACCATCCCCCAGCTATCCTCTTAAATTTCTTTCCCCCTATTTGTTTTATATTAAAAAAGAAAAGAAAAGAAAATCTAACTTTAAAAAAATTAATATTTAAGCGTATTAACATTTAAGCTTGTAATTGTTAATTGTAGCCGCCCTTTTTTTATTTAATCATTTTTATAATAATTCTTTTTTACAAAATGGAAAAACGAAAAAGGAAAACCAGAGAAAATAATAAGAAAGAACAGGAGAACCTAATGTGTTTTTATACATTTCATTTATTTTTTGTAATAATTAGTCTCTTGTGTGTGTTTTTTTGTTTAATTATTGAATTTTCTTCGGTTCATTAATAGTAAATTAATACTACTATATGAATATATATACATATATATATTTTTTTGCCATTTGTACTGATTACTGATTAACAAAAAAAAAAAAAAAAAGAAAGAAGATATTTAAAGCGTAGCAGAAGAAAACGAGTTGGTTTTTGAACGTGTTTTGAGTAATTTTTATTAATAATAAAAAAAGGAAAAAACCGAAAAANGAATTAAAAAGTCGAAAAAATTCAATTGTTTTGATGCTAATTTTTAGTGAAATAAAAATGAGAAAAAAAAATATAAAGAAAAGGAGTTTAATTTCTGATTTGGGAAGAGGGTCCTTTCAGAGAGAGAGAGAGAGAGAGAGAGAGAGAGAGAGAGAGAGAGAGAGAGAGAGAGAGAGAGAGAGAGAGAGAGAGAGAGAGAGAGAGAGAGAGAGAGAGAGCGAGAGAGAGACAGAGAGAAAACCCATCCAATCTCTCTATCCTATTTTTAATCATTTTTTTAAGCTGAGAAAATCATTCAAATACGAGAATTATTGTAGAAAAAAAGTGTATCTTATGGAGAGAATTCTAGGACCCTTTAAAAAAGAAGAAGACAACTAATATATCTCTATCTCACTCTTACACTTGCAAACTTTTTTAAACAGCTTTTTTTTTTAAATACGATGAAAAATAAGAAAATTATTGTGGAAAAAGTATTTTTCATTTTATGAAGAGAATTCTGAATCCTTTTAAAAGGCAAGAAAGAGAAAACCAACCTCCCTTTCTCTTACTCATTTTCAGACCATTTTCCAATTCCAAAAAAATGTCAATTAAATTTGCAAACACATTTAACATGGATGCCCAGTTTATGTACACCGAATATATATATATATATATATATATATACATGCATATAGATGGATATATATATGTATATGAATATCTGTTTATGTATGTGTGTGGTATATATCGTTGTATACATTAGGTTCTGTTTTCGAAACAAGTCTAGGCAATGGTACGTACTATGTAATATTTAAGATATATGGTTACGGTTACGGTTAGGGTTGGGGTTTCCCTCTACGTATGTTAGATGCAGAGGCTGTTCCGTTCCATTCTGTTCTGTTCTATATTATGTACAGGATAATATCGAGGACGAGTACGAGTGCGAGTGCCATGACCCCCCCATGGCTTGAGCTGGCTGCGATTGCGAGGGCTTTCTGGCTTTTCTGCCTTTTTCTTGTCTTCAGTTTTCAGTGGGCTTAAGTACGATTTCTGAGGTGTGTTTGTGTGCTTGTCGGTTGGGAGCTTCTATGCAGGCTCTTGGAGCCTCCATCCTAACCCCCGCCCTCAGTCGCAATCGCAGTCCCTGGAGAATTTAGCTCTGTTAGCTTACAGCCACATTTGTTCCGTTTTCTCAGTGAAAGATGAGATCCGCATCTGGGGCGCCCTTTTGGTGCTTAAACTTGTGCTTGTTCGGCTTCTGGTAGTAGCTTTGATGGCCAAAATTGCGCTGTTGCGGCGGCAGCAGTGACTCCTGGTAATCCTCCTCCTCAATCCGCTCTGTTATATTCAAAGTCAAGCGCTTGACCTTCTCCTTCTCCTCGCGTATGGCCTGCTCCTGGCGCTTCAAATTGATGGCCAAATGGGAGTCTGAGGCGGCCACAAAGGATTTGAACTGCTGCTTGCCGCCCTTGTGGCCGCGTACCATTAGGACAAAGGGCACGGCGGTGGTTCCTCCTCCTCCACCAGATTTGCTGCCCTCGACTTGAGCTTCAGGGCCACTGTTGATGCCTGGAGCACCTGGAGCTCCCTCGTGCGTCACCACGGCGCTGGTTCCCTTTGAGATCTGCAAGGAGGTTTGACTGGAGCCGCCATTAAGCTGATCGTAGGACTTCTTTTGCAGGCGGGCCGTCATCGGCACTGGTATATCCTTGGCGGTGGCTTTTAGTGGCTCCTTTAGGCGCTCCTGGTATGAGTCTGTGGTCATCTTCTCGTACATCTGCTCAAATTCCAGATCCTCCTTGGATTTCTCAGGGGGCGGTGGTGGTGGCAGCGGTGGCTCTGTCTCATTCTCCGTCCAATCATTGGCCTGTTCCGGTTCGACCTCCTGGCTGCCAGCCACCTGGCGCTCTCGCTGGTCATTGGAGGAGGCAGAATCCTCCTCATCGGTGACCTAACGATAATATTTATATATGAAATATATTTTTAAACAATTGCAGTTTGCAATTGGATCCTTAAGACCCTGCAAGGGTATAAAAAGGTATTTTGTAAAGAACTCACATTGTCCTCCAGTTCGTTGATCTCGCTGATGGTTGTTAAGGCTGGATCCTGGCTAGCTATGTTGCTGCTGTTACCGCCACAGTTGAGGCTACTGCTGCTGCTGCTCTTCAGCTGGGGATATAGCTTATCCTGCAGCTGATCAATTGCCGCCTTGGCCTGCTCCAGACTCTTGTACAGCTTCAGTTTGGGCCTCACACTGGACAGGCAGTCGCGGTAGGTGTGATCCACCAGGATGGGAAACAAATCGGAGGTGTTTTCCGAACGGCTAAACACAGGATGCGATTTCTTGAACCAGTAATAGTGCTGGAAGAAGACCAGGAAGTAGTCCAGTCTGTGAAATATAAAAGAAAAAACCTGTAGAAAACAAAGACTAAGCCTAGAAGCCAGAGGTAACTCACTTTTTGCGCGTGGCCTGGCTGGTGAAATAGGGTCCACAGGTGTCCAGCAGCATGCAGGCCAGCTTCAGCCGGAACAGACTATCCGGCGGATCCAAGGGTGAGACCACATTCTGGTCCATGGACACGCCCAGCGATATAATCGAGTACAGGGTATTTAGGATGTGCGTGGACTCCACCAGCTTGTAGTTGTACATCTCGCCCAGATACTTGGCCATGGCTATGCGTCTTTGAGCCATCCTGGGTGAATGGATCTCCAAACCCGCCCGTATATCCTCAAAGACATTGTCTATGACCACGGTCACGGCACGCGGCTGATAGGAGCTCAGGCCCGATACCAGATCCGCCAGGCAGCGGATCAGCGGGAAGCGCAGCAGGTAAGCCTTGCTGAGGCACTTGATGGCATAGCTGTTGGTCTCCGGATCCTGCCAGTCGATGCGTCGCAGCATCTTGATGCAGCGCTCCACATTTTGCTTGCACAGCTCCTCGAAGATCAAATGACGGATGTACTCGTGCATGGGCGGACGCGGGGTCGCCTCCCGCTTCGATGACTCCGGTGGCTTCACCAAATAGTAAACACTCTCAATCTGGGCCGAGTGGCGGGAATCCATGGCCGTGGCCGTCTTCATGCGCAGCATTTGATCCAGAAAGACATTCATCAGGAGCCGGGCATCCCGGCAATTGTACAAATAGACACCGCTGACCTCCACAAAGGCGCAGGCCATCTCGATCTGATGATGCTGGAAGTCGCGCAGCAGCATCTTTAGGCAGCCCAAGGCATCGAACTTCTTGAAGAGACCAAATTTGACCAGCTCCCCGATGAACCGGACAATCTTCAGCTTGGATTCAATATTCAGTTGGTTTTTTTTGCGAATGTGCCACTTGAACTCCTTGCGCAGCAGCTCGGCCAGATCGGCGGCCATGTCGGTGTTGCACAGATGGATGATGGCCACAAAGCGGGACAGATAGGGCAGTATATCCAAACGGGTGCGCTGCACCGAGAAGATGGTGCGGGTGAGCTTCTTCCGCTGATGTTTCGTGTTGAAATTAAGCAAAAACTCGATGGCCGCCGAGTCAATAAGCTCCTTGTTGACGCAGTTGAAGAGGTTCAGCAGAAAGGCATCAAACTGCTGACGCAACTGGGTCTGGGAGGTGCTCTGGCTAGGATTCTGCTGGGGCTGTTGCTGCTGCTGCTGGCGGCCCAACTCCATGAGGGCATTGCCCATCTTCTGTGGCTTCACCTCCTCGGTGGAGGGGGGAGTTGCTGATGCTGGTGCTGCGGGCACTGTTAGCTCCTCGGGAGCCACAACATCCAACCCAGTATCCGATGTGGTCGAAGGCGGATCATCTATATCCATTTCTGCATCCAGATTCGCCTCAATGGCCTCCTCTGTGAGCTCACTGGGCTCCTCTAGAGTCTCCAAATCCACTTTTGGTGCCGAAAAGTTGGGCAAAAACTGCCGCAAATCCGGCAAATCCGTGTAAAAGGCTCGCGTCTCCTCATCACCCCAAGGATCCAGCACACCAAAGGCAGCACTGTCCAGCATATTGTCTATGACTGTGCCCGGATTGCAGCATTCCGACTCCTTGGCCAGCTCCGGCAGCGGCTCACCCAGCAGCTCCGACAGGGATTGGGCCGAGGCCAGGACCTTATCGAAGCCCGCCTGCATCAGTTCGCATTTCTCGCGCTTCTCCGTGGATATCTCACCCTTGCACTCCATAATCCGCCGTATATTCTTGGTCATGTTCATCAGCTCGGCCTGCTCGGCCAGGACATGCTTGCACAGGGCCTTGAAGTAGCCCTTGAGCATGGTCCTCAGATTGAGCTGCTTGTCGGCGGTCAGGAAATCCGACTTGGGCACCTCCACGCCATATTTGCTCGCCAGTTGCTGCATCTTCTGGGGCACCAAGCCGGCGTACTCCTCCCCACAGTGCCGGCAAAAGGAGAGTATAATGGAGAAGTTACTATGATCATCCTTGTCCTGGGCTATCAGATGGACCAGAACCACGCCCAGCTGAGCCAGGCCCGGCTTCATTTGGATCACTCCTGAGCTAACCAGCTCGGCGAAGAGGCGCAGGTCCACCCGAAGCTTACTGGGATTACCTATCTTCTCGCCATTCGCCTTGATGTTCAGCGCCTTCTGCCAGGCCTCCAGAAATTGTACATCAAAATCCGCATAGGTGCGATGGAGGCGGGAGGCCAGGGTGACCACAGCCGGGACATCGGTCATCTTTAGCTTGGCTTCCGCCAGAGCTGCACAGATTTCCGAGATGTATTTGCTTAGATTGAGGGCGGCCAGTTCGCGCAGGAGCCCGTCCAGCTGGGTGGCAGTGAACACCTTGAGTTTCTTCACAAATGCCGTGTTCTTCTTCAGGTTGGAGTCCAGGCGGGCAAAGTGCTCCTCGCCGGGCAGCTCAAAGTTGGAGTTTTCCAGGCGCAACTGGCGCTTGCTCTCGATCTTGTCGCGCAGCTCGCTTATGAACTGCTGCAGTTCCTCGCGCTCCTCGGCCGAGGTGGCTTCCGATTCCGCCTCAGCCTCCGCTTCTAATTCCTCAGCTCCTCCTCCTCCTCCTACTCCTTCGTTATGGTTGTTGTTCTCCGCATCTTGGCCAGCGACTGTTGTCGTGGTATTCGCTGCCAGCGACTGCTCATCGACGGCGGCAGCAGCCGCGGGTGTCGAATCGCTAGCTTGCATGGCGGGATCGGTGCTCGGATTCGATGCGAATCGGTTTCGATTGCTCGTCGCACGCTTCTCGGTTGCTCCGTTTTGAAATTCAATCTGCCAGCAGCCAGAAATCAGATTTCATCTGTGTTTTGTTGCTCGGCTGCCTTGACTTTTAGAGATGGCACAGCGCCGGGCACGGGGACTATCGGTAAAACGGTCACACCGAGCGAAACTTGAGCGATAGTTCAGGCGGCAATTAATCGGAAAATGGAAATTCTGGGGAAATTCAAACGGAATTGCAAACTATTTTTGAATAAAATTAAATAATTATATTTAGTAAGCATTTAAATATAGAATTTTTACTTGGATATTTTACCTAATTTTTTTTTATAAAAAAATGTCAACATAATCGATAAGTGTCAACAATTGCCACACCACTAACTGTCACCTAACTATCGATAGCAGCGCCATGCTTGCTCCGCTGCGATTTGAAACTGAACCGTTACTTTTCCGTTTGACAGAAATTTAAATGTAAAACTTAAAACAAACAGAAAAATATTAATAAATGTGAAAATGTCACACAAATCCAATCCACTAAACTTAAACTAAACCCCAACACAGACACAAACCTTAAAAATAAAAAAAATAAAAATAAATATAAATACAAAAAAAATAAAGGTAATAAAAGAGAGAGACCCCCTGAGGACCATGTACTCCAACCAATTTGCCTACACCCGCGAGCGTCGTCGCTTTGGACAGCAATGTCTCTTCCAGGACCGCAACGAGCTGATGGTCAGCATCCATCCCAGCGGCAAGCAGCGCCTCAAGTACATCCTGCGCAATCCCATAGCCATGTCCACCCAGCTGAGCAACCAGACGGCGCTGAGCGTGATGGAAACGGAGAATGTGACGTACGATGAGCGCGGATTGTATCACTACGAGGGCGGGTGGCCCAAGGAGGTGAACCCCCTGGATGAGGAGCAGACGCAGCGCCATCGCAAGAAGGTGGAGCGCGACGATAGCTGGGGCGAGCAGGTCCTCGAGATGATCAAGAAGATGATGGGCGTGGTTGAGCAGAATAATGCCCTCAATATCTATCAGAATTTCTTTGCCGACTTGCCGCCCGAACTGGGCTATGACCTCAAGTTGCCCTTCAAGGCGCGCATCTTGAATGTGTTCCATGATCTTTGGCTGCCTGCGAGGGTGATGACCTCCATTGAATGGATGCCCAACAATAATCGACAGTTTATGGCTCAATTTACCAATCAACCGATGACGTCTTCCAGCGGCGGAGACGCCGAACACCAAAGCAAGATCAAGCAGCGAGTCCGTCTCCTAGCTGAAGAGCCAATTGGCAATGAGAATGGTTTTTATATTTGGGACGTTAAGAATCCGCTGAGGCCGCGCATTACCTACGACTGCCACGAGCCCGTCCAGCTGGCCAAGATCTGTCCCAAGGACGAGGCATACATGGTGGGTGGCACCCATTTGGGGCAGGTCTGCCTGTGGAATACCTTCAGGGGTGGGCAGCCGGTGCGCTCATGCCCCTTGGAGGTGTCCCACCGGGAGGAGACCTCTGCCCTCTGCTGGGTCCACTCCAAGTCTAACACGGAGTTCTATTCGGGTTCGCTGGATGGTTCCATCAAGTACTGGGATACCAGGGATCTGAAGATGCCACTGCAGGAGCTGCTGCTTGAACCGGAACCGCAGGAGCCGCAGTCCAGGATGAATGCACATGGGGTAACGGTGCTGGAATTTGAGTACACCATTCCGGTGCGGTTTATCATCTGCAGCGACATGGGCTATGTCTTTGTGGGCAATCGCAAGGGGATGACTCCCCAGGAGGCTCTCATTAACCACTATCCTTTGTTTGCCGGCCCCATAAGGAGCATCAATCGGAATCCGTTTTTTGTCAAGAACTTCCTGGTCATTGGGGATTGGCGAGCTCGCATCTGGTCGGAGGAGGCTAAGGATGGCCCGAGTACCATGTATTTTCGGAAAAGGAATCAAATTATGTGCGGAGCCTGGAGCACGGGAAGGTGTTCCCTGTTTGTGACCGGGGATATCAAGGGTGTCTTGGATTTCTGGGATCTGCTGCTGCACCAGCGAAAGCCTATACTCTCCATAGACTTTAGGGTGCCCATCAAGAGTGTGGTCTTTCGTCCGGATGGGGATCTGCTGGCCGTTGCTTTGGAGAAAGGAGACACGCAGATCCTAACACTGGACGAGGCCATGCGCACGGCCACTGGCAAGGAGAAGGCTTTAATTGCAGCTGTAGGTTCTCTCACTTGTTAATTAATTATCCTTTACTAATTAATTAATTCCCTTAGATGTTCGAGCGTGAGATCTCGCGCAGCAAAATCCTGGAAGCTCGCGTCGAGGAGATGAAACTAAAGCGTCGCACAATGCTTCAGGCCGAGGCAGCGCGTCAGGGCCAGGACGGTGTTCCTGATCTTGACCTCGATCCCGACAATCCCGATCAGTTTCTCATGATGATCGAGAGCGATCAGGAGTTCCGCAAGGCCATCAAGGATTTCCAGGACGAGCTGATCAGCGTGGAGCGAAAGCGATCCAAGCGCACTGTCATCATGGAGCGCACTGTCTTCGAGGCACCAGAACTGAACGAGGACAGAGAGTCCATGTTCTTCCCAAGGCAGCAGGTTCCAATTCGAAGTCAGGATAATAAGAGCAGGCAATCAGTGGATCAAAGAAAATCGATTATCTCCAATTAACAAACTTAAAAAGAAGACAGTAGTCTTTAAAAGTCTCTCTCTTATTTACTTTGAAAATTAATTAAAAATTGAGCAAAATTTAATAAGTAATTACATTGCCTACCACCTATCGAGTTGCCCATCGCACTTAATAATTAAATCGATTTATTTTACTATGCAATAAATCATATTTAATAACACACTGTATAAACCTAGGACCGGCAGGCGTCACTTGATCCCAGGGATGTTAGAGCCAGTTGGGAATTATAAGTGCAAATGTGTGAGAATAATCGAAAAATCGATCTTATTTTTAATTTTTAAATCGAAAACTCTCTTTTATTACCAAAACTTCTTCAAAATCGTAAAAGAACCCACAAATACTCACCCATTTAAGTGAAATCATAACACAAAACCACATTTTATCACTCTAGGGAGTACTCTTTGGAGTCTTTTATTAAGACGAAAAAAAAAAAACAAAAAATATAAACAATTAGCCCGTCAACGCTCGCCTTTAATTAAGTAACAACCTTTTTAACAGCTAAATTACCTTGCTAAACTCACTTTCCATACGGCAATTAGCTGCAGCAATTAAAAGGAGATAATAATTACACAAAAGTAGTAGTAGTAGTAGTAGTCGTTGTTGTTGTTCTTGTAGTTATTATAAAAAAAAAACAATGTTAAAGCTTTATGACCTACAGCGGAAGCAGCACTAAAACCCAGGAATCCTCAGTGCTCCTCTCTAGAGCTTGTCGGTGTCGACGCCCGTGTCTAGAAAGTCGTTCACCAGACGCATCGCCTTGCGTGGGATCAGGCGGCCGATCTTTTCCACACCCACAAAATGACGGGGAATGGCGGCCTCCTCCAGGCCCTGGCGCTGGGCCTCGATAATGGAGGCGGCGGCCGTATCGGCAGAGATCAGTTTGAACAGTTTGGGGAAGCGGTAGCGGGGGTTCTTGCACAGACCCGTGTCAATCATGTAGGGGAAGATGGTGGTCAGCTTGACCTGGAGAAAAGAGAGTTAACGGTATTAGAATATTGATATCGAAAATATCGATTTATTCATCGACACCATCCCTTTTCGTCAAAAAACTAATACATTATTGATATATCGATTTTATCTAGAATTAAACTTCAACTCACATTATTTTGTGGATTCTTGTGACGCAGCTCCTCGGCCAGGGCAGCCATGTAGCCGCGAACGGCAAACTTGGTGCCGCAATAGGGCACCAGGTTGATTAGTCCAAAGAGTCCAGCGCACGAGGACAAAGCCACAATGCTGCCCTCGTTGCGCTCCACCATGTCGGGCAAGAAGGACTGGATCATCCAGAAATGCGACAGCACATTGATGTCATACATCAGACGAATCTCGTTCTCGGTATGCTCCAGCAGGGGATGGCAGGGCATAATGCCGGCATTGTTGACCACCACATGAACGAATCCATGCTCCTTGCGCACCTTCTGGGCCAGCTCTACGAGTTCCTCCCGCTTGGTCACATTGCAGGTATAGCCGTAAGCCTTGCCGCCGCTCTTCTGGATCTCCTTCACCGTCTGGTTGTTGGTCTGCTCATTCACATCCCAGCAGATGACGGTGGCCCCCAGCTTGGCGTACTGCTGGGCCATATGCTTGCCCATGCCATGGCCAGTGCCGGTGATTAGGACCACCTTGCCGCCGACATTCTCCAGGGGAGCAGGCCTGAACAGGTTGACTATAGCCTCGACAATGGCAATCCAGAATTTGACGATCAGCATTACAATGTCCACGACCAGGAGGACGATGTTGTAGATGTCTGTGCTGTTGCCATTGTTGTTGCTGCTGCTGTTGCCAGCACTGGAAATTGAGAGAGAATAATATTTTACAAAATATTGATACATTTTATATATAACTCTTTTTTGATAGAAAATTGAAAGTACCATACACTCGAAAAAATGTGTACTTTAAAATACATGGGTCCTAAAGAAAGCCTATTTTTATACCCTTGCAGGGTATTATAATTTCAGTCAGAAGTTTGCAACGCAGTGAAGGAGACCTTTCCGACCCTATAAAGTATATATATTCTTGATTAGCATCAACAGCCGAGTCGATCTAGCCATGTCCGTCTGTCCGTCTGTCCGTTTCTACGCAAACTAGTCCCTCAGTTTTAAAGCTATCTGAATGAAACTTTGCATATAGTCTTCTATATGCTCTCACTGCTATATATGCCGGATCGGACGACTATATCATATAGCTCCCATACAAATGATCGATAAATTTTTAGAAACAAAATTTTAACTTGGCTGTTTATCAACATTTTTGCACCATTTTTCAGATATGGCCATTTTATATTATTTCAGAGTTTTGGTAAATATTTTATAAAAATCGGACAACTATATCATATAGCTGCCATAGAAGCGATCGGTAAATGTATAAAATATGTAAAGCTGGGAATGTAAAACTGTAACTGTCAACTGTAAGCATAATAAGTATAGGTTAAATGTAATGAAACTCTGTTTTTTTGAGTGTTGTCAGTATTATAATCTATAATATAAACATCAAAACCATCTGCAACGGCATACCGAAGTTAGCTTCCTTTCTTGTTAATTTTAAAATAATCAAGAAGTTTTTTAATATAAAAAATCAGATTTTAATAAAATCATTTTATAATACAAAATAATATTTTTCGAAGTGAAGGAATCATTTTCGACCCCATAAACCATATATATTCTTGATCAGCATCAACAGGGGAATCTTTCTAGATATGTCCGGAAGAAATCGATTTTTTGGCCATTTTTGCAAAATTTTTTCATTAAAATTAGCAAAAATGGCCAAAAATTTTGATTTCTTAAAATTTTAAATTTGGTATGCAATTTTTTTAGGCTTATAAAAACTAACACAAAACCGCTTTCCGAATCGAATTTAATGCATTTTTGGCTTATTTATGATATATTTTAATTTTAACCTGCAAGGGTATACAAACTTTGGCTGGCCAAAGTTAGTTTTCTTTCTTGTTGCCTGTATTTTTGGAAATTCTTATTTAAAAATAAAGCCAAAGGAGAGTCACCTTAGATTTAAGGACAATTTTGAATGATTTAAGAAAACATTGAGTTACTTTAAGCGTAAATAACTATATAACTAAATTAGATGTGCATTTAATGCAAATGGTAATTCATCTTTTTTTTCACTTAACTTTTTATGTGGAGACTGTGACATTGAACCCGGGCTAAACCATTTGGCTAAGTGTGTTAATTAAGCTGATGGGTGATACTATATACATACATACATATATAAGTTTATATTTATTTAGTAAGTACATGTGTAGAACTTGAAGTGCTTCAACTGCCATTACCTGAATCACCTTTAAACTGATTGACCCCTTGAGGTAATCCCTTGTTTAGGATAATTGCAACATTTCTTCAACTTGTTACATTTTATATAGTATGTAGATTATATATATATATATTTTTTCAAATTAGATCAACAACAAAGCTAAGCAACCAGAAAACAAATATTAAATATTATATTAGAATTTAAAATATTTTTAAATATTAAAAATTAAAAGAGGTACTAGAATAACCTATATTTTATTTTATTTAATATACTACATTACCTTTAAAATATAAATAATACCTCAAAAATATTATTTAATATTTAATAATATATATATTTAATATTAATAAATATTTTGTAGGTATAATTTGTATTTTAGAACTAATAGAGTATATAAAATATAAAAATATATTGCTAATTCTAATACCTCTGGGTTTTTCATATTTTTCCTTTTTTTTTTTTTTGTATAAAAATCATATTTCTATATGGAAAACCATATATGTATATATTTGTTTTGTGGGCTCTTTTTGTGGAAAGTGCGTGCTGATGCTAGTTTTGACCCTTGATCCAAGCATCATTATTATAAAAACAATAAAACCAAACTGGAGTGAAGTGGAGCGGAATGTGAGTCTGGGTCTGGCCCAATCCGGCAAGTCCAACTCTTGCATGACCAGAGCCATCACATCACATCATTTGGGATGTGCGTGTGTGTGGAGCTTATCGCCATGTCGAGTGACCTTTTTGGCATCCTCAGTTCAGGCTTCTCCATAGCTCTGCTTACACGGTGAAAAAATATTCTATGAAAATATTTTCTAACAAATTTAGAGTCTATAAAAGGTCATCTAAAAAAAACGAGGCTCTGGTTAAAGGTTTTGTTTAGGTATTACAAAAAAACATAAGCAAAGTAAACTTTAAGCTTTAATCTTTTTAGTTTTACGATTTAATTTAATTTTTATTATAGAATACAATTTTTTTTTAATGTGTTTATTTTTGAGTGCTGGGTCTGGGAAAAGTGGGTGTTCAGCGCTTTTTCCCAGCTCTCGTTTTCATGTTTTCTCTAATTACACTGTTTGCCGGCATTGCAGCTGCGTGCCTCGATCATGGTCAGATATTACGACATCTAGTCCAGTAAATATATATATATATATATATATATATATATATATATACGATCGTGCCACTCCCGCACTTCTGGAATGCTATTTATAAACACACCTTCTGACTCTCGCCGAAAGCGTGCCGATACCGATGAAAGCCGTGTTGTTACCAAGAAAAATGCAATTAATTAGCTTAACCCCAGGGTGGACTGAAATAGGGTGTTTTTACTCAAAATAAAGTTAAGAGAAATTTTATTTGAATTATTTTGAATATAAAGGGTATCTTAAAAAGGTGTTGAGTAAACAATTAATTGAATTCTAGGTTATTTTCGATACTTTTTATGCTTTTTTGATACATCGAGAAGATATAATCAAAACAAAAAGAAAATCAATGGAAAAACCAGGCGATTTACAGTCACTTTAAAAATTATATTGTATATAAAATTAATTTAGCTGAAGTTTGGGGTAGATTTTTTAAGAGTTTGGCTTTTTAAAAGACTTGGAAAATTCAACCGAGCCATTTTCGATAAATTCGATATATTTTAAGTATATTTCAATATACATTTATCGATATTTAAATAAAAAATGAGAAACCACATAAATAGGTCCTGTAAATTCAACCAAGAAGTCAAAGATAACCATACCCTTTCTAGGTGGGAAACCGTTTTCGATAAATTCGATATATTTAAAATGTTTAATTCGATATACATTTCTTGATATTTTTCTAAAAAATCAGAATTATGAAATTCTCTTTTCCTAGTCTTAAATAATTTTTTATTATTTATTTTATTTTTTATTATTAATTATTTCTCTTTTAAAATTGCATTATAAAAGCTTCAAGGCGACTCTTAGGTATATTTAAAGCCCCTTCAAACTCCCAATTTCTGGTCTTAAAATCTGGTAAAGTTTTTGTTTTAAACAGTCGGTTTTTTTTTAAGCTTTAAGATAGATAAAACCTTTTGGTTCCACGCATAACTAAACACGATCTTTGGGTTGAACTTGATCTGCAGCTAAAGGGTTATTTTGGGAGTTGTTCTTAGGATGGTCAAAGGTGGTAATCCACGATTGCAATGGATGATGTATCTGTACCAAGCAAATGAGGTGTTTTCTGGAGCACCTGCTTGAACCCTGCTCCTGGGGAGGTGGCTTCTGGGTGGCTGATAAGAGCCCAGCTATCGCTTATGGCAATTTTTTAATGGCCCCTAATGTGAATGTGTTCCATTGATAAGGCATTGATAGTGCTGCTCTCACTCTCACTCTCTTTCTCACTGGCTGTTTTGTTGCCAACAGCTCTAGTTTATATATATATATATATGTATATTGTCAACACTGACCTTTGCGACACTTTGGTCATTTTTGAAAGATTTCTGCTCGAAAAGGATTTTCCGAAAAGGATCTTGGGAGACCTGTTTTTGGTGGCAAACCGTTAGCGGCTGTTAACGAATTCAAACTGAAAATTGTACAGCTAAGTAAACACCGCACTACGCACCGCTCCGTGCCGCCGGTCGTATAAGTTATTATTTCAAATCTACACACACAGAGAGGCCCAGATACTCGCTCGTACTTTCAGATACACTACACTACTCATAGATACAGATACAGCTACAGCTACAATGGCAACGGCAACGGCGACAGCGACTGCGACAGAGCGTTCTATAAACATTGCTCCGACACATGTTCATCCAAACCGATCCGATCCGATCTATATGGAACGAGACCCCAGTTCCGCTGGGTAGGGGTGCTCCAGTGTCTGTGTGTGTGTGCGTTAATCAGGGTCCGATAGTAATAATACCAAGACTAAAAATGATATGCATGTCATATAAAAATACACACAGCACACACACACACAGAGTTATCCCACAGATGGAGAGATACTTTAGAGATTTGATATAGAGAATAGGGGTCTCCCCCTAGATCATTTGGCTCTCTCAGCATGATGAATCGGAAATGGAGAAGATAAGGACTTGGCTGCAGTCTGATCTTTAACCCTTCCTATAGAACCCTTTCAAAGCAAGCTAATCTCCTAGAATCTAGAGGTATTCATAAGCAAATGCTTTGGGGGGTTTCAAGATATTTTTTATTTTATTTATAGAATATTTTGTCATGCCATAGAGATGCAGAGAAGTTGCTTAAAAACACAGAGGAACTCTAATGAGGATGTTTATTTATATATATACTACTTTACAAGTTTAGAACTTCTGTTCTATAATAAATACTTTAACCTTTTAAAATAAACCCTCAAAAAAAACCCTATTTTACCCGTACAGTTGACCCCTTTGATCATAGCTAATCTGAAGCTACGATTAGATTGGCAGGTTCGCGGGTTTATATAAAACTTTTAGAATTTATAGCTAATATAAGTTATATATTAATAATTTATATCTCTTAAATATATAATAATATATATAAGAAAAAGTTTAAAACCAGTACAGTTGACCCCTTTGATCCTGGCTAATCTGAAGTTTTGATTAGATTGGCAGTTCCAAGGATCTGCCAACTCACCGTGATGAATCAGTTTGCGCAAAAAGAAAAAGTTTGTGGGTCAAAGTATGACTACCCCCGAGAACTCACTCTTTCCAAATCGATAAGCGATAAGCGAGATTAGTCAGTAGAGAAAATATATACAAAAAAAAACAAGAAATACTACAAAATTGCAATCACTCTTTTACACGTAAACCTATAAAGTATGTTCTGTATACAAGTTGCAGTTCTATATCTTGTTTACATAGTATTTACGTTAGGGATACGTCATATTGCGGATCAACAAAGTGGTCAAGTACCAGCCGGTCTTTCCATATAATTAATTAATTAACTAATACAGACAAGTTGGGGCGATTTACTGTTTCAAGTCAATATAGAATGGGTTACTTCCAATTTGAAAATTACCTTTAATTAACCCATTAAATGTTAAACAGATAAGATTGATCCATAAAGGTTAACGATTACGATTTCGATTATTTGTTATTTAATTTATATTTTTTATAGTTTATTTAGAAGATTGAAATGTAAAATATAATATTAAGTCAGTTAATCGGATATAAACTTTAAGGCGCCGCCAAGGGCATCCTCCTCCTTTCCGGCCTCTCGAACTGGGACACCTTGTGGCAAGGTTTGCCCACATTCCGGTTCTCCGATGCGACCCGATCCGATCTGGTCCACCTTCCATTTGAGTGAAATGCCAGCAAGGTGAGGTGAGAGGACGGGCAAAGCACAGGCGAATGGGGAAACCCAATGAAATAAAACAATGCCGCCGAATGGGTCTAGCTTTGGGCGTTGCATGAATGCATCCAATAGATAAACAAGATTCGTGACAATTGCGATACCCAGTTCTCAGCTGTGGGTTCTCAGTTCTCATTTCTCGCTTCTCACTTCTCAGTTCTGGATTTCTGCGTGTGGACGCGGCTGGCTAATCGAATAAATTAGCTCGCATTACCGCAGCGCTTGACTGGCTTATTGTTTTGCATAAATTTCGGTATGATCGCCTCCGAAGTGCAGCCGTCAGATGCAGTGCATCTGTATCCGTGTCCATGCATCTCTCAGGGGCGGCATCCCAATGTGGATACGTGCCAATTACAGCCAATATGTGTGTCTGGGTCGGGGTCACCTTCTGAACGGATCGGATCCGATCTGGAGCCCCCGGATCGTTAGCCAGTTAGCTAAACACTGCAATTTGCCGTTACTGTATAAGAACACTGGGCGAAAAAATGTAGTCAAATATATTTTATTGGGGAAATGTTTTTTTGGGAATTTATAACACAAAGAAATACATTTATATATTATATAAATAGCAAATACATAAAAAAATATTTATGCTTACCTATAATTTATAAAAAAATAAATAACAAATAAATAATAAATAAAATTTAAGCAAAAATTTACATAAAGCCTCATAACTCGGCCAAAAATGCATGAAATTCAATTCGGAAAGCTGTTCTGAGTTTTGATGAAATACTTACCTATATTTTCGAAAATATTTAATCAAAAATTGGCGGAAATCCTCATAACCTTATAAAAATAGCTAGATGAGCATCACTGGCAGTTAGTGCGATGCCATTTTGTTCCAATAATGCAAAAATAGCTAGATGAGCATCACTGGGAGCTAATGAGATGCCATTTTCCACCAATAATGCAAAAATAGCTAGATGAGCATCACTGGCGGTTAGTGAAATGCCATTTTCTATCAATAATGCAAAAAATAGCTAGATGAGCATCACTGATGCACATGCGCATCACTGCCATTAAGCCTGATTTTTTTGCCCCCCAATATTGCAATATAGCCAGATGAGCATCACTGATGCTCATGAGCATCACTGATGCAAGTGAGCAAAAATTTCCATCCAATTTGGCCGTTTCCCAAACTGGGGTAACAGGCGAACAGAAACCAGCAGCAAGCAACTGAAAACTGGTATAAACTGTTATAAAAACGTTTGGGCAAAATTAATAATTGGTATAAACTGTTATATTTCATTTTATGCATTTATACCTATTTGTTGCCGACAACAACCACTTGATTGCAAAAACAACCCCCTTACAACAACATCCCTACAGCAGCCCATCCAAATTTCCAAACATTTCCATGCAAATTGCCCGTTTCCCAAACTGGGGTAACAGGCGAACAGAAATCAGCAGCAAGCAACTGAAAACTGGTATAAATAGTTATAAAAAGTCCAAGTTTCGAACCATTTTAAAATCGGCGCGAGTAAGCTAAGACTCAAACCTTTTGAATCCAAATTTTGCCTTTATTTTACAACTGCACCTGGGCACACTGATACTGATCGTCGTTAAATTCAAATTTGGCAGTTAAAATATTTTAAAAAAATGTAAAAAATTCAGAAAAAAACGTAAAGAAATACAAAAAAAAAATCAGAAAAAAATTAAATTTTTAGATTTTGACTTTTTAAATATTAGAATTTTGCTAAATGCATTGCTTTGAAATTGATAAGCTGAACCGAAAAATAAATGAAACGATGCCCCACTTGTTGTATTTGGTAGCAGTTTTTATTTAAAAGTTTTATGTATAACAATATATATAGCATATAGTATATACAACGTGATTCTTTATAAAATTAGGTACTAGAGTTTCATATATAATTATAGCTATTAAGTACTATGTATAACTCTGGCTCTCTTCCTGGCTCCTTCTTCCTCGTTTCTCGTTTCTCCTTCCACCTTTTTCCAAACCTTTGGAATAAATTAAAGGACTAAAATGTACACATAATGAAAACAAAACAGATGATCCAAAAGCTAATATCTCGTGTGGGGAGAGAGAACGTGCTGGAGAGAGTGTAGAGCGAAAGGGATATAGAAGACGACGGGATGAGTCTATGCTACATAAATATGTGGACAAGAAATAGATAACATGACATAAATGGGGGTATAAATAATCGGAAATGGACGGAGCTGGGGTGCGTGGGCATAGATGGACTTAGGCGAGGCGTTTCTTTCGACTGGCGCCTCGAAGGACATGGACACCACCAAGGACAGGAAGTAGGAAGCCACCGTAAGACCGAAGAAGATGACGTCCTGCAAGGAAAATAATACCCTTTATAAATAACACAATTCCCGAACTAATCCCTCCAATAACTCACCATCAGATCCCCGCCCAGATGCGTCCAAATTCAACGCCATGGAACGGATGACAATGGGATGCACCAGGTAAGCACAGTAGGTGACGCGGGAGAAGGGATACAGGCAGGGCGCCGATAGCAGCGAGTTGATATAGCCGCAATATCCCGTGGAGCAGGCAATGGTAATCCAGGCCAGCGACATGGCCCAGGCCGAGTGGCTTAAAAGTGTGACAAATCCGCTCGATACAGGCCAAAGACCAGCACAAAGAGATTCAGCATGGCCAGGAACCAGGCACTGGCCACCGTCAGCTTGGGCAGACGGATTTTGCAGTTCGTCCGGAACAGAATCCAGCCGACGGCCATGTCGATCTGGTAGGGACCCAGGCGGGTCCAGGGCTTGTCGTAGATCTTGTCAAACATAGCCAGCGGATAGTCCGTATTGGGTCGATGGTTGTTGGCGAACGCAATCACAGCGGTGGTGATCCAAGACAGAACCAGGAACACCAGCGTGGTAATGGCCGACAGCTTAAAGTGGCGGACGCCCACGATCAGAATAATGGCTCCAATCATATAGAATTGAGTGTCATTGGCCAGATACCAACTTCCATGCACTGCAAAGAAATAAGGGGGATATTCAACTGTTTCCATCGCTAAACATCCCTAGCCATGCACTCACCATCTCATCCACAGGGAACAGCGTGTTGATATACAGGATATTCCGCCACCAATAGTCCGGGCAGGTGATGTGATCCATGGTCGGCGGATCAAAGATCGAGTAGGTGGCCAGATACTTCATGGTTACCTGAACCACGCCCAGCACAAATAGATAGGGTGCCGTTAGCCGCATAAATCTGTATGCCACCAGGCCCAGGAAGTGTGCTGTTCCGGCGGTGAACTCATTGGCGCCCTTGCTCAGCTTATTCAGCTTGCCCTTGGCATTCGTCCGGAAGTAGATGTACGAGATGAGGAAGCCGCTGATGAAGAAGAACGTGCCCACGCTGAACGGGCAATTGGTGATGGCCTGGAAGAAGAAGTTCTGCTCCACCTCCTTGCGCATCTCCATGTTGTCCGAGTACTTGAAGACCACGATGCATGTGTGGCCAAGGATTACCCAGGCCATGCTGAAGGCTCGCAGTCCATGGATGCAGGGCATGGTGTCGGCACCCACATTCCTATCGCAGATGGCATTAAAGTTCGTAATGGCCAAGAAGGAGAGCAGGAGCTCCGAGCAGATGCACAACTTCTCCGGCTCGTGGAGATGTCCCTCCAGGTGCTCGTCATGAAATTTTCCGAAAATTGACCAAATATAAATTTAAAAAAAATTATATATCTAATATGCAGATTTATTAACATTATAAAAACTAACATAAAAATGCTTTCCGATTTGAATTTAATAAATTTTTGGCTTAGTTATGGATTTTTTAAGTTTTGATTTTCCCAAAAATTATAAAAAAAATATATATAACCCCTTTTTCAGAATAAATAAAATAAAAAAATAATAAAATTTTTATAAATTTCACTTAGTTCTGAATAATTTTCCTTTTAATATTTTTTGGTAGCAGTGCATTTGTATCTTTTTCCGTATCTGTTACGGGGTCTCTAGTTCAAGTTGGACTTGCATTAATATAAACCCCATAGCATTTGTTTATACACTTATATAGTATATATACTTGCAAAAAAAATACATTTTATTGCGCCACACAATTATCATAAACTATTTCGAGAAGTGAGGGTACAAATGAGAACATTCAGAGTTATTATAAATGTATCTTAAAGATTGTATCTTGTATCTTGGAATTCTTACTTTTATTTTCTTCTATTATTTGATGTTATATATTTAATAATTAATATTTATAACAAATACACACACAAATTTAATGAAATTTTATTTAAATACATTTTCCAAAAAGAAATAGCTCCCAGCTCAGACCTGCAGAGTGGAGAAGAAGGAGACGACGGCGCTGTCCGTGGGCAGGCACTGGCCAAAGGCCTCAATGAGCAGCGGCTCCGCGGTGACGGTGCCCATGAAGTCCTCCATGGAGACCTGTTCCAGGATACTCAAAGCTTAAATTAAGCCACAAGGAGGGGACAAGAGGTGCAGCACTCACCTTGCCATCCTTATCTAGATCAAACTTCTTCAGCACAATCTCCACCAGATCCTTGACACCCTCGTCCGGGTCCTCGTCCTGCGGCTGCTTAATCAGGCAGTTCCTAAGTAACGTGAACATTTCATCCTTGGTGATGAAGCCATCGGTGTTGAGATCATACACCCGGAAGCAAAAAGCCGCCTTTTCCGCCGCCGTGCCGCGCAAGAAGGTCGACAGGCCAATCAGCCAGCCCTCGAGGCGCAGAGGCAGACCCTCGTGGGCCTTGTCCCAGCTGCAGAAGATGCGCTCCATCAGGATCTCCTCGGTGACAATGTCGAAGGTGCTGTGCAACAGCTCTCGGAAAACGATGCGATCGATGCCCTAGGTAGGTGGAGTGTAACAGAGGATTGGGTTAATTAATTAACTAATTTATTAAATTACAAAAAGTAAAAGAAAAACATAATAATACAATTTAACATACATTTTTTAGACAATAATTAATAACAAATTAATAAATAATTAATTAATAAATAATTAATTAATAAATATATAATAAATAATTAATAAATAAGTAATTAATAAATAATTAATTAAGAAATAATTAATTAAAAATTAAATCATTTCTAAAGTTTAAGAAAATGTAATTAAAACTATAAGAAATTTAATAAATTAAAACAACAAATAAAACTTACAAAAATTATAAAATGTAAGTACGTAGCTAATTAAATGAAATATAATTAAACTTTTTCTTTAAATAAGTCATAAAATTTAAAGAAAAACAGTGTTAATAAAATTTAAATAAAATTAAAGTAGAAGAACAAATTTGAATTAATTTCATTTAATTTTAACAAAATTAATTAAATTAAAATAAGTCATAAAGATAATTTTAAAAGAAAATTTAAGTAAATTTAAAATGCAGTTAGTGAAAGTCAAAGCAATTTTGTATTACATAATAATACTAATAATTTAAAGAAAAACAGTGTTAATAAAATTTAAATAAAATTAAAGTAGAAGAACAAATTTGAATTAATTTCATTTAATTTTAACAAAATTAATTAAATTAAAATAAGTCATAAAGTCAATAGTAATAATTAATAATTAATTGAATTTAATTTATGGACTAACACTGATATAAAAGCCCAAATATAACCTTACAGAATGCACCAGAATTGTTTTTGTATACATGTTGCTAAGTACCTAAATAAATGTTGCTGAGTAAATGTTGAGCAACATCCTGAGTTGCTGCTGGCAATACAAACATGTTGCCAAGACTTAGCTGGCAACAGCAACTTTATTTTCTCATAACTCTTAAGTTTATTATTAAATTTCACTCAAAACTTTTTTGCTCAAAGCTATAAATTGTTATTGTAAGTAAAAAGATTTATTTTCAACCGAAAAATCAGAGCCATGGCCTACAAGGCCTTACAAAGGCTTTATTTTCTTTATGAACTGTTTTGATTTATTTGATTTGTATTGTATTGTATATATATTTAATATTTAAAAAATATATTTTAACTGAATTGAACCTTTAGGAATGCAGTCAGCAAATTTAAGAGCTCTAGCTCAGAGAATCCTGAAGATCAAAAGGCTTAAACTAATTATTTAATTGTAAAAAAATTGATATATTTATATAAATCTCACCTCCACGGCGGCATGTGGCTTGGCTATGGCTGCACTCGAGGAGCTGGAGGCCAGCGTCTTGGCCGCGTACTGACAGTTGGACACCAGCTTGCGATAGATCCGGCACAAAGCATCCAGCTCATCCCTGCTCAAGGATATCGAGATTATATATTTGTATATAGGAAATCCTTTCAAGGAGAGCCTGGTGTTAGTACTTGGTAAAGCGCGTCTTCTTGCGCAGACTGTCCAGGAGCTTGGGATTGATTTTGCCGCTCAGCTCATCCATCCTCCGTTGCCGCTGTTGCCGTTTGTTCTGCAAGGCAGCCGCCGCGGCCTTCGACTGTTGGTGGCTCGAGTTGCGCTTGCCGCTGGCGAGGAACACGGATACCGTTTTCAGTATGGTTCGACTCGCATGTAGCGTGGATCTGGCGGCGCCTCCGCCACCTCCGCCGGCTGTTGTTGCCACTGTTGCTGTGGGTGCTGCACCACCTCCGCCTCCTGTTCCTGCTCCGCCTGCTGCTGCTTGGGGTGTCGGTGTTGGCGAACGACCCTTGCCGGCGGCGCCCGCCTTGCCTGCACAAAAAAAAAAAAAAAAAATACAAAAAAATAGAAAGAGAAACACAAATTGTCAGTTACATATACACCTCCTCCTCCTCCCACGCCACTTGGGTGCGTGTCTCTGTGGGTTTGCTACTTTATGTGTCAAAGTCGACACGCTCACCCGCCGGGCTCCCAGCTCCCCCAGCGCTTCTTCTGGAGAGCAGGAGCCGAAGCCCAAGCCAGAAAAGCCCTTCAACTATGTAATGTGGAGCACAGAGCAAACAAAAGGCCTGGAAATGCAAATGCGGGGCTTTCATACCCGCCGGAAACCCATTCGGAGCCCATCGAAATGGGTAATAGCGTTCACATTCTGCCCATAAATTGTTTCGGCGACTTAAATACACTGAAAGAAATCTATTTCGAGGAGGAAATTAAGTGGAAAAAAGCTACTTAAGAGGTAGAACATACAAGACTCTCAAAGGTCTCTGTAAAAAACCAATTTTGAATAACAAGTTTTTATAAGGTAACCATAAAACCTATAAATTATAATAGGTTGTTTTTAAATAAATCTTAATTTAATATAAATATCACTGGCTGAAAAAAAATATATAGAAATATAAATAATATAATATATCTATAGTAAATAGTAATAAATAATTCTCATAATAAAAAGCACCAATTTAAAATCATTTACAATGTGCTTAAAAGTATGCTATACCAATTTGCAGGTTCCAAATTTAGTTAATCCTTCAGCTTAAACCTAGCTTTTTACTTTAATTTAATAAATTTAAAAAAAAAGGAAAATAATAAGTTTGAGGAGTTCCTTCTTCTTGGAAATCCTATAAAATATTGTAAGTTATTTTTAAATAAATCTTAATTAATTGAAATATTATTTAAGAATAATGTAGAAAAAAATATATAATAATACTATAATAATAAAAAATAATAAATATTTTTCACATTTCTAAAAAAAAAACACACACCTCTTTAAAACCCCTTAAAAATGTGCTTAAAAGTATGCAATGCAATTTATTAGGTACCGAATTCAGTTGAAATCCCTCGGCTTAAACCTTTCCTTTTAATTTAAAGATTTGAAAATTGAATGAAATATAAGAGAAAATTAAATTCTTTTTTTTCAGCTGTTTAAGGACATTCTTTCTCCGATTTCTGTGAGTACACTCATTTGCTGTTGTGTTCACTTTGATTTCAATCTGTAGTCGTACTTTTCGCCTCCCCACTATTGTTTTGTTGTCTCGTGCTCCTTTGTGAGCCTTCGAGCCTTGGAGAAAAAATGCTATTATCTAGTGATTACCCGTATAAGTAGCGGGGTTTCCCCGTTCCCCGATTTCTTTTGCCCCAAAGGCACTATAATTTTATTAGCATTTCCATTTGCCATTGTTGTGGGCCCATCGGCGGGGCATGCATGCTATAGGACACACGTCTGTCTAGGCCCGTTCCCATGTGCCGCATACGGTATATCCTATAATTTGTTGATATCGGTTGCCAAGAAGGGTTTTAGCTCTGGGCTCCCTCTTTCTAAGCTCGACCACTGTTAAGGCAAACAAATCAAAAATTTTTGGACCTGGCAGTCCGTCAAAATAAAAGGGCTGCAGTCTCTGCACTCTCTCTGCCTCCTGGCTGCAATTTCCTGTGCCAGGACATGTACGGAACATGTACCATATGACAGGCAGGCCTGGACGACGGGCCATGTCCTTTTTGGCCGCCAATGATTGCTTCAGTCGCGATTGGCAAGCCAAAGGCAAGGATCCTGTGTTCCTGGACTCTTTCTCTCTCAGTGGAATTTTGGAAAGTGTTTAGTACTTTAATTTTTAATTTATTTATGCAGTAAAATATTTTGCCCCATTTATATACTTTAAACACTTTTTTGTTGTTGTTTTGCTTAGCAACGATAAATCAATAGTCGATTTTCCACAAAACTTAAACATATTTTCTTTATAAAATATTATATAGAGAAATATCGTGAAGGCTTTGGCAACATTTTGGACTCCAGAAAAGTGTAGCTTCTGAAGGGAATTTCATGTTAATTAATTAAAAGTAAGTACTTCAAACAGGAAATACTAATAAATACTAATATATTTATTTTCAGACTTTTGCAGTGAGCTTACAAGAATGACAGTATTATCTGTACTAAAAAACAGCTTTGATTTTATAAATCATTTAAAAATGGTGCCCAAACGTAGGCCTGTGGCACTTGTAATTATATTTGAAATCCACAAAGCTATGCCTCTAGGCTTTAAAGCAATTAACCGAGAAACTTTTGAAATTCCTGCAACCAGAAAGGAATTCCCCCAACAAAGCCCCCTAGAAAACTGGCAAAACTTCAACTATTTTGTATTCCCTTTGAATTTGGGGCTGGCCAAGGCTGCTACCCAATTGCTAGGGCAATTGTCGAACCTTCAAAAGTAATTACAATCCACACTGACACACACACACACACACACACACACAGACACAGACACAGACACAGACGAAATGTTGTTTTTTATAGATCTTTAAAGTAGATACCCATGGTCGGTCTGCTCCTGGCTCCTGACTGCCGTTGTTGTTGTTGTTGTTTTGATTGCGCGATTAACTCCACGCAGGAGCGTTAAAACCGTGTCCCTCGGCCCTTGGGCCAAAACGAAAAAAGCCAAGGAATCAACAAACAAAATATAGAGCGCGCCTTTCAGTTTAGTTTCCAAGGCGAAGACAGGTCCTTGAAGGAGGTGGCGGTGGAGTTGGACCTAGGTAAAGGTATATAAAGGTAACCGTGCCAGTCTATTTTTGAGGCCAGAAACACCAAAACTTATTGACAAAACAGGGCCAAGAAGCGACTTTTGGCCACCGCATTCCAAACAAAGACAGTGAAAGATGAGTAACGGCATACGAAGGATGTCTTGAAAGAGAGGCAGAGAGAGAGCCACAAATATTATAATTTAACAATAAAAAATCTCTGAAAAAAGTTAATAAATAAAAAATCAACATACTTTCATACTTTGTACTGGGGTTTATGTAGAAAACTTTATATTTACAAATTTTTCAAGCTCATTCTTGTCTTGTCCTGCAGGATCTTTTGGCACAATCGCTTACCTCTTCACTTTCATTTGGAAAAAAAGTATCAACGGTTTCTTTTTAGTGTTTTTTTTTTTCTTTTGTTTCCTCTTTTATTTGTTAGATTTCACTTTTGTTTTGTAACAACATATTTGTTCTTTTATATTTTTTCTGTTTTTTTTTTGTTTTTCCTCCGACTTCTTCGATTGCTTGAATTACGTTTTAATTATTGTGTGTCCTGATAGATAGATAGAATCAGCATATATAGGCGCGTGTGTAACTTATATACAACTATCAGATAGATTACTCTGTTCATTAATTCTGTTTCTGTTCGACTTAGGCGTAAGTATTGTTATAATGTTGTGTTTTTCTTTTCTTTTTTTTTAGTACACAGTACAGTAATGTCTATATATGTCTGCACTTTGATTTGATTTCTTCAGTTAAGTTTAAACCCGCAGCGTACTAACCCAGTTCCAGATTCAGATCGGTTTCGTTTAACAATTTGGATTGGGATTTTCGGGCTAATAATTATAATTATTATTAAAATAAAATTAAAAAAAATATATATATATATTAAAATAAACAAGTGTTAATTTTGGCTTAAACACGGTGTGACATAAGTTAGGACATACGAGTTATTGCATTTAATTACACGTTCAATTCGAAATCCTATTTTAAAACATTACATAATAACCGTACAATATAATATTAATTAACAAGAAAATGAACTGCAACGTTTATTCTGTTCCACGGCTTCCTTTCTCTAAGATTTGTCTTGGTTATATCTTAAATCATTTTCGCAGGGCCAAGGCTGCTTAGTCAAATGGTTTTTGGGGGGATGTTTTTCTCCTTAGTTTAAACAGTTACAAATTTTGAATAATATTACAAGTGAACACACAGAGATTGAAACAGAGAGAGAGAGAAAGAGAGACGAGACGTAACATTTAAATTGAAATATTCTACGAAGCGAACATAATTATAATCTTAACCCTCTTGGCCCCAAAAAGTCACTTATTGTTCATAGATTATTTTGGAAAGCGGCTATCGAGGGTTAAGGCAAAGCGAACTTTGTCTAGATCCTTCAGTGGATGCAACTGGATTTTGGATTGTTGTTATTGGTTGTGTGTTCTGGTACTTTTTGATCCTTAAAACTCTTTAGAACTCCTATTGAACGATGGAACGAGGTCTGAACAAAGCCAAAAGCACATCGTCTTATTCATTATACATTATTCCTTATTCATTATTCTTTATATTGCATGTGTCTGTGTGTCTGTGCACTTACTATAACCATGTTTCCATCTTAAATTGTTTGTTTGTTTCCACTTCGTTTCTGTAAGTTCCTTGCTTTGCTCTGTTACAATTCTTCCAACCTTGCTCCAATCTTAGCTTTTGTTTTTTATCATTTGTTATCCTTGTTAACAGCTACTGATGGCTAAAACTAAGAGTTTTCAAATCTTGTTTTCCGTTTTACGTTCCGCTTACATTTAGGTAAATGCATACATATAGTATGTGTATATACGTACATATATATATGCATTGTGTGTATATATAGTGTATCTATATATTTATATATATATATTATATTTATATATATATATATTTATATGTATGCATGTGCGTGTGTGCACG